>NW_012043964.1:0-377 GCF_000956235.1 Wasmannia auropunctata
TTATTATGCATATATAATTTTAACATTTTAATGTTTGATTTCTTTCTATCTTTTCCAATAATTTATAGTTAGATGCTTTGGAAAAGGAATTTGTCACGTTGTCCGAGACGTTGCCGGAAATGCAAGAAATTGAGCCGGTTAGAGCCGCACGAGCCGCACAGCCATTGATATGCGTAAGTAACATGTCGCAGGATATTACCTCCTGATTTTATTTAGATGAGAAGGGAAAATGTTATCAGCGCTATAGCGTTGTACTATCTTTCCTTTATTTATTTAACATAATAATGAACAATAAAGATTGATTATAGAGCGCTGATGGCATGCTTCTCGATCAGCATGATCTTTCTCTCTCCCTCTCGTTTATTTCTTCTCTTTCC
>NW_012043965.1:0-562 GCF_000956235.1 Wasmannia auropunctata
AACGCATATATTTTTTCAGTGACAAGTGAGGTTATCGTAACCGTGTGTCTTTTTCTCGGATCTCGGATTAACGTGTTCGGAGGATCTTTTACTCGAGGAGAATTACTCCGTCGCATATTCGATTCTTATAATTTGTATACTTATCGATGTTCCGGTTAGAGGGTTAAAATCGTACCACGATGGAGAATATGGAGGTACGTATTTATTACGTATATATAATTTTAACATTTTAATGTTTGATTTCTCTCTATCTTTTCCAATAATTTATAGTTAGATGCTTTGGAAAAGGAATTTGTCACGTTGTCCGAGACGTTGCCGGAAATGCAAGAAATTGAGCCGGTTAGAGCCGCACGAGCCGCACAGCCATCGGTATGCGTAAGTAACATGTCGCAGGATATTACCTCCTGATTTTATTTAGATGAGAAGGGAAAATGTTATCAGCGCTATAGCGTTGTACTATCTTTCCTTTATTTATTTAACATAATAATGAACAATAAAGATTGATTATAGAGCGCTGATGGCATGCTTCTCGATCAGCATGTTCTTTCTCTCTCCCTCTCGT
>NW_012043966.1:0-750 GCF_000956235.1 Wasmannia auropunctata
TAAAAATACAAAAAATTTTTTTATTACTACTTTACATTAGCGCTTTGTTCTTTCCGCTCGCACGAAGGTCGCTTCTCGCTCGTTGTGAGATCGTTCGTTGGAAACTCGCAAACACGTGATCCCATCCTCAGATGACAATTAAACGGATCGTATCGGAGGAAAAACATATTACATCTGTCCAAGAACAACAGAGAACTCTCTATGATCACGTAATTAACGACAATTATCAGGAGACACGGTAGTGGCTTGGTGTCAAGTGTTTAAAAAATATAAATAAATATAAATAAAATATAATATAAAAAATATAATATAAAATATCGAGATAAAAATGATATGTCATATATGTCAAGCCATGCCGGGTCTCTTAACGCGAGCCGTCGCGTTGCGACACCCGAGATTTCGAGATCTCAATAACGGTCGAACCGATTAAGTTATAGCTAGGCTTAATCGATAGCTTGGGTTCGATTTATATAATGAAAGTGTCTTTATTTTTTCTCTACGTGCCCTACGAGCGGAGATTTTGCAATGCAAAGTCCGAAATGTAGGAATTTCAGATTAAGAAACGTCCTCATCATCATCATCATCATTGTCGTCCGTCAGTTGCGGGGTGGGGGAAGTGTACTTTTACAATTTCTGACACAAGAGGCGCTAAAGCGCTTGCAGCTTGCAGCCTCGCATGCATCGATCAATGTATATATCGATCGATTAATGTCAGTGATTTCTGACACAAGAGGCGCTAAAGCGCTAGGA
>NW_012043967.1:0-651 GCF_000956235.1 Wasmannia auropunctata
TATTGTAAGTATATATACATGTCACTCGAATTGTAAATTAATCATTTTATGAGAGTATAATTTGACGCCAATTATTGACAACAAATATTTTATACAAACGGTATGCACAATTTTTATTTAACTTGACGCCACTTGACTGATATCAAATCTTTTATACATGTAATATTAATTGAATAATAAGACGCTGTACATAATTTTTATTTAATTTAACTTGACGCCATTTACTGATATCAAATCTTTTATACATGTAATATTAATTGAATAATAAGACACCGTACATAATTTTTATTTAACTTGACGCCATTTACTGATATCAAGTCATTTATACAGGTAATAGTAATATATGGTACATATCACTGAAGTAAAGTTAGTTGACATCAAAATACAAAGAAGGATACCATTTAAGTTTTATCTTTTAAAAAAATTATATTTAATTTATATACAAGTTTTTTTTCAAGGTTTAACTTGACGCCACTTGACTGATATCAAATCTTTTATACATGTAATATTAATTGAATAATAAGACGCCGTATATAATTTTTATTTAATTTAACTTGACGCCATTTACTGATATCAAGTCATTTATACAGGTAATAGTAATATATGGTACATATCACTGAAGTAAAGTTAGTTGACATCAAAATACAAAGA
>NW_012043968.1:0-438 GCF_000956235.1 Wasmannia auropunctata
CTGTGTGGTGCATACCACAATTGCTATGCAAATTCGTTATAAGCCTATAATAGCGTTTATATCATGTTGTATTATGTATGATATGTGTTTGAGAGATCTCAGACCCTTTCTCGTAACAAAGGGGGGAATCAAGTGAAATGAGGGCTTTGGCGACAAATTTTAAATTAGACATCTACGCGAGATCAAGAGACGAAGAATCGCCTGTGAGCTATATGGATATCGCTATTTGGAATCTGCATTATTACGATGTTGTTAAAAGAGTGTCATCGTTGGCCGGTCAGTGGCCTCATCAGAGACCAAAGATGAGATTACTCTGTGTCGGCTTAGTGACTCTGAGCACATTTTCTATAAATATTCCACAAGTAATACTTTTTATAAAGATTTTTTTTCAAGACATGTGTAGTAAGTATTAATAGTGAAATTTTTAATCCAATCAAA
>NW_012043969.1:0-316 GCF_000956235.1 Wasmannia auropunctata
ATTTAAATTAAATAAAAAGCGCCGAGTGCTTTTACATAAAAATTATTTCATTAAAATTTAATTTTTTCGTGTCAAGGCTATGATCATTGGAAATTGTTTCTCTTATTTTCATTTTTGAAAATTATTTTTATTTTTTGAAAAAAGAGAAACATTCTCCAATAATTATGACTTTGACACATGTTGTCAAGCTCATGATTCTGAATAACATTCAAAAGATTTCAGCTATTGTTCGGACACCTTAGATAATGCTAATGCCGGTGATACTGTAACTTTCAAGCTTTATAACTCGAGATTTACTTAACCAAAAAACATTTTA
>NW_012043970.1:0-418 GCF_000956235.1 Wasmannia auropunctata
AAAACATTATTTTACATCTAGTGGATACACGGGTACTCGGTTGTGCCCATTATTACATTGGTAGAAATGAAGTTAAAAGGGATTCTTTTTGCATTTGAAACTCAACTCAGAATTGATGACATAAAACTATATACTCATTGTGCTTTTATACCTAGGATTAATAAAAATAAACGTTAGATATTAGGCTTATCCTTTATTTTTATATTGCAGCTCTTTAAAAATGATCAAAACAGTTTTAAAAAAGTGTTTGAATATAAAAAATATAATGCCATTAAACGCAATGCAGACGATCATGCATAAACACGATGATAGCAAAAAGTCAAATATGATCGACATGATCAACATGAACAAATCACCAGCAAGTAATTGTCCAATTATTTTATTAACAAAATTAATTAAAAAATATAAAATTTCATTT
>NW_012043971.1:0-2047 GCF_000956235.1 Wasmannia auropunctata
CATAAAAACAATTAAGTTCATGCAGGCTCGTTAATTGCTCGCGTTCTCCATTGTCGTTACGTCTATTAACGATCTGTTGTATGACTGTATCTCTGATGCATTATTGTAAATTTAGCGAATCGGTGGCAGAAATTTTCCCACAATACATTCACGTTTCGCGACTGATTAATTTACATAATCGGTGTTAAAAAAAAATCTCGATTGTGCACGATAAGAATTGCGTCAGCTCCTCGAAGGTAAGCTGAACGATATGGCGCGACCGGTCACTCGATCGCTTTCATAATAATCTGTTAGGTAGCACAGTACGGCTAGGCACAGCTGTATCGGCAGCAATCGTTCGGCTAGCTGTAATGCGACACGTAAAATAATGGACTTATAATAAATATCGACGAGAAACGACAACGACGACAACGATGGTGTCGCCGTTAGCTAATATCAACCCTAAGCGACGCATAACGATGACATTTTACGCCGCGGCTACGCGAAGCGTGCGCCCATAATACCATCGGGAATACAACTTCCTCCCGTAATATCTCCGATTTCATAATGCACCAGCCTCTTGGTTTCCTTCCTACTCTGAAATACGGCGATGCGCCGCTCTCGAGGACGTGAGTCATCGCACGAGTGAAACGCAATTGTAAAGTGCTCCAGCTACCTCCCCTACTCGCATCGGTAAGGTACGAGAACCAGAAGATGGGATCAAATCCCTCGCAAGCATAATAAGAAAAGAAAAACCAGGCAAGGTTTAATTTGCAGTTGTAAATAAATTACGATTGTATCGTTAAAAAAAACAAACGAACGTTTCGATGTATTTTTAATCCTGTTTCTAATATCTTAAAAATTATTAGTAATTAACAAATACAAAGTAATTGATACATTTCTAAGTGATCTTCTTACGGCTTTCATTTCTACTGCAAACTTTCCAGAAGCGTTTAATTAACTACTTTTATGTGTCTATATGATTCAGCGTAGCCTTGACAATGACATTATCTATTTCGCTGAATCTGATCACGTCACTGCCAAGGTTTCGCGATCCCATCTTCAGGCTTCCACATAAGCGCGCGAAAGTTGCAGACGAATATCCGTTCCCGAGTAAATCTTGGCCTAGCGGAGTTTGCATGTTTTTGCGGCGAGCAAAAATAGCCGCGCGAGCGGATCGACAGCGGCCAGAGCTGGTTTTATATCGTTCTCTGCGAGAGGAGGGCCTGCGAGAGCCCGGCTGGAGATCGAATCTCTGCGATGATGCGATAGCGAGATGAGGCGTGGGAGCGAACTCGGGCTAATCTTTCGAGCAGAGCGCTCTCATTCGGAGCGCGTGTCTCCTCCGTCCGCCGTCCTCCGCTCTTGTGCCATCAAAAAGGGAAAGTTCCCTCGAGTGCCTTTCCTCGCGCGTCGCGACCGGAAAAGTGCGCGCGAGAAATAAATCAAGAGCGTAATAGAACAGAGAGCGAAGCTGTTCATTGTGTCGCGCAAAACAGCCAAAACGACAGACGGCGGCCGGTTTATTCCTTCTCTCCCTCTCCCTCGCCCTCTCTCTCTCTCTCTCTCTCTCTCTCTCTCTCTCTCTCTCTCGCTTCTCCTTTCTTCTCGGAAAGCTCTTAATGCGGATCAACGAGCGTAGAAGCAAAATAGCCGTCCTCTTCAAAGCGATGAAATGACCAGTAGGGTAATAACAATCGGAAAATGTAGCGAGCACGGCTCGTTGGTCGCGACTCTGATAACCAGCAATAATTTTCTTCGATCCTCCCCGTCGTCCACTCATCCGCCGCTCTCTCTATCCCGCTCCTCCGATGCCCGCTCGATCGCACACCGCGGACGCGTTCCCCGGGGATTTCCGGAGAAGAATTCTCGGAAAATCTTGTACGCCCTTATGTGCGCCCGGATAAAAAGAGCGCGCGGAGACATGGACGAGAGAGAACGGGGGACGCGGGGCGAGGGGCAGGGCTGCCCAGGTTCCCGAGATAGAAATCCGATTTTCCGTGGACAGATATAATCCCGGTGCCGGTGCCGTTTCGCAAACGGTCCGAGTGGGCTTCTCGATCCCCCG
>NW_012043972.1:0-396 GCF_000956235.1 Wasmannia auropunctata
CTAGTGATTTGCTCACTCATTTACTAATTCAATAATTCACATCTTCCTATCGCTACTCACACTTGTCCCTTGCCTTACACATACAAATACTAATCTAATTATTTGTTATTCGTACATATAATAATTTTATGTCCAACAGACCAATATTTCCACTGCGGCTTCAACTACTACTGGATCTATGACAAGTACTATGACAAGTACTTCGTTGGCATACCCTACTGCTTCTTCTGCTGCAATTTCTGTAAGTTGCACAATTATTTTATAATTTATCGCTGTATCTCTCTCTATCTCTCTCTCTCTTTATCGCTCACACACACACACACACACACACACACACACACACACACACACACACACACACACACACACACACACACACACACACACACTACGTAC
>NW_012043973.1:0-402 GCF_000956235.1 Wasmannia auropunctata
GATTAATGTAATAAAGCGCTGATAGCATGCTTCTCGAGTATGTCTTCTCTTTCTCTGTCTCTCTCTCTCTTTCATTCCTTCTCTTTCCTACTGATTTGCTCACTCAGTTACTAATTCATTAATTCACATCTTCCTATCGCTACTCACACTTGTCCCTTGCCTTACACATACAAATACTAATCTAATTATTTGTTATTCGTACATATAATAATTTTATGTCCAAACAGATCAATATTTCCACTGCGGCTTCAACTACTACTGGATCTATGACAAGTACTATGACAAGTACTTCGTTGGCATACCCTACTGCTTCTTCTGCTGCAATTTCTGTAAGTTGCACAATTATTTTATAATTTATCGCTGTATTTCTCTCTATCTCTCTCTCTCTTTATCGCTCACACA
>NW_012043974.1:0-403 GCF_000956235.1 Wasmannia auropunctata
ACCACAGCATCGATATATGGATTGCAACCATCGACATATATAATGGACTGCGCATGTCATTAGGCAATGGCGCGTGGCCTAGAGTAACCACACAAGCGCCACGCGTATAATGCCATGCGTGTAGTCCATTATATATGTCGGCCCCTTCATATTAATAATCGAACTATGATTGCTAGCGCCATGTACATAGTTGCGCTTACATCGCAATCGATACGGATCGATACCATATATCTTCTTTCCATTCTTGATTCGATCATTGTTCGTGGTCTTATTAATCGTACCATGATGGAGGCTATGGAGGTAAATATTTATTATGCATATATAATGTTAACATTTTAATGTTTGATTTCTCTTTATATTTTCCAATAATTTGTAGTTAGATACTTTGGAGAATGAATTTGTC
>NW_012043975.1:0-446 GCF_000956235.1 Wasmannia auropunctata
AACTTCTCAGAACGATGTAATACTGCGCTACAATTCTTTTATAATCTTGTTGACAGATCACTGCAAATCACAGCCTTCGCAAATATCTTCTGTCAAGACAAGAAGTAACAATAAACTCTTGGTTTTTTCGTATCACCAACAGCATCGATATATGGATTGCAACCATCGACATATATAATGGACTGCGCATGTCATTAGGCAATGGCGCGTGGCCTAGAATAAGCACACAAGCGCCACGCGTATAATGCCATGCGTGTAGTCCATTATATATGTCGGCCCCTTCATATTAATAATCGAACTATGATTGCTAGCGCCATGTACATAGTTGCGCTTACATCGCAATCGATACGGATCGATACCATATATCTTCTTTCCATTCTTGATTCGATCATTGTTCGTGGTCTTATTAATCGTACCATGATGGAGGCTATGGAGGTAAATATTTA
>NW_012043976.1:0-377 GCF_000956235.1 Wasmannia auropunctata
TGATGTGTACCGGCAGATCCTGATGTCCCTTGGTTGTAGTGTGGCTCTTGATGGCCTGGTCCTCCGGACAGGAGACGAATCGAGTGGAAGGAGTTTCCACTCGATCGTCGTCGGTTGCCCTCGAGACAGGGCTCCTGCCCGTATCGTCGGTTGTCCTCGAGACAAAGCTCCTGCCCGTGTCGTCTCCTGATCGGCCAGCTCGAAGCAGAACACTGCTGCTACTGGTTTCTCGTGACAGTGGTTTTTAGGCCTCTGTCGTCCCTTGCCTTACGCCTAGTTAATCGGATGCGTTATCCGTTGTGGCGGCTCAACAGAGCGAGGCAAGTGCGGTCGTTGACCGCGGTCCCGGGGCCTATATGGCCCTCCTGACCGTTTTT
>NW_012043977.1:0-442 GCF_000956235.1 Wasmannia auropunctata
TATAGCGACGGTTGCATCGGAAGATCTTGCACAGAACATTGATATAACGACGGAGCAGCCAGAGCAGCCGACTGAGATAGGAGACATGCTCGTTGAGGAGTGGCCAACGGAGATTGCAGGGGAAGAAATTATAGAGAATTCGGAAAATAGTTACCGAGCTCTATATTCACCGATGTCCGAGGATGGGATAGCAGCAGAACTCCAGAGGCAGATGGAGGAAGCTGAACAGAATGCAGTCTACGAGGAGTTCGATCCTGCCCAAGAAGGTCCACCGTAGATTAATGGCGAAGGGCCCCTGGCGGAAAAAATTTTGATGAATAACTACAAAAAATTACAAAAATAGAAATTTTTGTAGAAATTTTTATTATTTCGGATAATTTGTATATTTTTGTAAAAATATTTATTTTAAGGTAGAAACATCTACGCAAAAATACCACAAATA
>NW_012043978.1:0-487 GCF_000956235.1 Wasmannia auropunctata
TAAGCGTTGTGTGATTGTGTCGTGTGCGTGTTTAATTGTTGTTTAATAAATTCGTTGTTATTATTACACGAATCATTTTCGTCATTTCGACGCCCTATCATCGCGATCGTTTCGAAAGTATTTCAGCATCGCAGAACGAGGAAATTCTTGAGCCACGAGCACACCAACGAGACATCCCGAACGAGCGATCCAGCCAACGAGCGACAGGGAAATTAAGTAACATCCTTTTTATTTGGAGGTGAAAATAACTGGCGACCGAATTAGTAAGTAATTCAGTTTATTATACGGCATTGTCCGGTCACAACCTAACCTTGCAACCGTCCGCTAATATAGCGACGGTTGCATCGGAAGATCTTGCACAGAACATTGATATAACGACGGAGCAGCCAGAGCAGCCGACTGAGATAGGAGACATGCTCGTTGAGGAGTGGCCAACGGAGATTGCAGGGGAAGAAATTATAGAGAATTCGGAAAATAGTTACCGAGC
>NW_012043979.1:0-307 GCF_000956235.1 Wasmannia auropunctata
ATTAGCTGGACAGCCAAGAGAACACATATGGAGAATCCACAATTGCACATTGCACAAAATTATTTTCTTTTTCCGAAGTTAATACGATACCAGCTGATCCAGTCTTTTCATGAATATATTTTTTTATAATCTTGATATGAAGAAATGATCGTGGAACCTTATATAATTTGCTAGCAATATTTATCGGTGTTCCTAATTTTACTGCTTCTATAGTTTTATCCATCCGTAGCACTATCACATCAAAAGAGATTTACATCGCGGTTTACAATTTCAATATGCGCATCACACGATCGGAAGAGCACACGTC
>NW_012043980.1:0-359 GCF_000956235.1 Wasmannia auropunctata
GTTTTCTCAAATAATATTAAATAAATGATATAATTTGATGTTAGTATTAACATTTAGAATAGTGTTATTTTAATTATATATAACATGTTTGTGAGTTTACGCATTCGTAAATTCACTGAAAAATGTGTTACAATCTCATTGTCCACGACTGTAAATTTACATCAGATTGATGGTTAATAATAAACAAAATCTGCAAGCAAGTGATTAGCTGGACAGCCAAGAGAACACATATGGAGAATCCACAATTGCACATTGCACAAAATTATTTTCTTTTTCCGAAGTTAATACGATACCAGCTGATCCAGTCTTTTCATGAATATATTTTTTATAATCTTGATATGAAGAAATGATCGTGGAAC
>NW_012043981.1:0-388 GCF_000956235.1 Wasmannia auropunctata
TACGCTTTTATTCGCCAATCTTCAAAAATTAATATCTCGTTAACGATTGCGAATTTTGCAAAATGGTAGAGAACTTTTCTGTTCAGTTTAATCTGCTCTATCAGCTCACGAGATTTTAGGCGGTTATTACCGGACACCCTGTATATTATAATATTATAAATACATATATGTTATATATATATTTCTTTTCTTGCTAGAGCAGCACGTGTCATATGCTTGACTCGTTGATATAAGTAGCATCCGTATCATAGAATAGTTGATAAAAGTAATTGAAATTAATTTAAATATACTAAGTTTGCAATATAAATTCTACTTATAAACTTTTTATAATATAATAACAATATAATAATGTTATAAACTAAAGGTGTAGTAGAAAGAATATAGCTTA
>NW_012043982.1:0-427 GCF_000956235.1 Wasmannia auropunctata
TTTTGTTCTCTGCAGGCCGCAAGCGAGTCCAAGAGTGGCAAGGAGTGCGAGAGAGAAAGGTATACTAGCGATACCACGTAATACTTCATCCTCTCTGTCTGTTGAATGATCGACGCATGCGCAGAGAGGACGAACATTACTCGTCTACCTTTCTCTCTCGCACACATCTTGGACACAGTTTTCGAGCCTACATGCCCCCTCCATGTCTATATACTCAAAGATTCCCACACGCTTAGCAACGCGGCAAGATATGGCCGCTCCACCGCTGGTATTCAGCGGTGGGCCGGACGGATACGCGTTTATTCGCCAATCTTCAAAAATTAATATCTCGTTAACGATTGCGAATTTTGCAAAATGGTAGAGGACTTTTCTGTTCAGTTTAATCTGCTCTACTAGCCCACGAGATTTTAGGCGGTTATTACCGGAC
>NW_012043983.1:0-492 GCF_000956235.1 Wasmannia auropunctata
ATTGAAAATGAATAGTTTTCAATCGAAAATTCCTGAGTACAGTAGTTTATCAGTAAATAACACTAACTGAACACGCTCTACTCGCCTCAACCGTTAATTTCTCATTTGAAGATGCTATGAGAATCTATACGAAGAACACGACAAGAAAGAAACCGTTTTCTGTATGACATTTCCACACGGAATTACTTATGGGTTTGTATTTGGCTTCCCCGATACAAAGTCGAACTTCTTCGGAATTAATCTTTGAGTATATAGATACCTGGAGGTGGAATGCCTTTGTTCTCTGCAGGCCGCAAGCGAATCCAAGAGTGGCAAGGAGTGCGAGAGAGAAAGGTATACGAGCGATACCACGTGATACTTCGTCCTCTCTGTCTGTTAAATGATCGACGCATGCGCAGAGAGGACGAACATTACTCGTCTACCTTTCTCTCTCGCACACATCTTGGACACAGCTTTCGAGCCTACATGCCCCCTCATGTCTATATACTCAAA
>NW_012043984.1:0-524 GCF_000956235.1 Wasmannia auropunctata
TAGCGGTGAGAACATAGCGACGTAGCCGGCGCGCGGCGGAGTCGCTCACGCACACTACTACGCGCACGGCTCACTGATGTGAGCCCGTCTAAAGAACGGCGTCGATTGGATTAGTTTAACTTGGGAATGTCTGCTTGATTAAAAAGTGCAGAAAAAAATGTCTCAGGACTTTTCGATTCAATTTTTGATCAGGAATAACACTATATGATTAGTGGTCACTATTTAAGTTACACTCTGTATATACATATATATTGTTACGCCCGTGTCTTTGCCCGCGTCGTTCGATGTACCAGCGAGCCGGTCCAGCTGTCAGATGTTTCCCTGACGACGCGTTGTCATCTGTCAAACGGATGACATATTAGATTTGGAGACGAGCCGTCGATTCGTTCGGACGTGCTGAGCTCTGTTCTGTCTATTCGCTGCGTTGTTTGTTCACAGTCATTATAATAAAGCGTGTTCCTTGTGTTTCTAATTGGTGTTCCTTCTTATATCTCCGCGACCTTCCGGTGCGCGTGCGCGAACTG
>NW_012043985.1:0-648 GCF_000956235.1 Wasmannia auropunctata
TCAGCATCTTTAGTACTGGCAAGTGCTTCTTCAAGCTTCCTCATTTGTCGTCTGCAAAGAATAATATAAATATTAATATTCATTGAATTTATTAAGAGAAATAATTTAATATACATACAGATAATTAATAACATACATATTATTAAAATTACTACATATGAAATAATTAATTTAATATGAAATACACACACACATACGTACATACATACATACATACAGGGGGTTACTATAGCTACCACTAACCATATAGTGTTATTCCTGATCAAAAATTGAATCAAAAAGTTCTGAGCCAATTTTTTCTACAATTTTTAATTAAGCAGTTTTTCCCGAGTTTAATTAATCCAATCGACCCGTTCTTTAGACGGGCACACATCAGTGATGCGCGCGTGTAGTAGTGTGCGTAAACATAGCGGTGAGAACATAGCGACGTAGCGGCGCGCGGCGGAGCGCTCACGCACACTACTACGCGCGCGGCTCACTGATGTGAGCCCGTCTAAAGAATGGCGTCGATTGGATTAGTTTAACTTGGGAATGACTGCTTGATTAAAAATTGCAGAAAAAAATGTCTCAGGACTTTTCGACTCAATTTTTGATCAGGAATAACACTATATGATTAGTGGTCACTATTTAAGTTACACTCTGTATATA
>NW_012043986.1:0-385 GCF_000956235.1 Wasmannia auropunctata
ATGTGTATAAGAGACAGTTGTAATTCCATAATTTTGTAACTTTCAGGCTGCTTCTCTTGCATTCTTTGTGCTGCAGCTTCTGTTACTTCATTGCGCATTTTTTTTATATTGTATTTTACAATATTTCGGCATTGAATAAACTTTCGATTTCTACGCAGATTTGGTTGAGTAGTTTCCAAAAGTGTTTTTAATTTTTCACAAAAATTACGCAACAAGTGATTGGTGCATTCAATTTTTTTCACTGTTACGTTATGCTCTATATACGGTTTATTATTAATGATAGACTGATACACGCTGCTATCACCATCGGCAATGATTGTTTTAAAAATCAGTCCGTGCATTTCAATGCTACTTTTGAAACCTTCTACAATAGCATCACTTTCCA
>NW_012043987.1:0-561 GCF_000956235.1 Wasmannia auropunctata
CTCCCTGCCGTTGAATACCAATATATACCTCGTCTTTATTTCTGCATGGTTTTTTTTACTATCAAGTTTTTTTCTCGTTGCGGGGGGGCTTCGCCCTCCCCGAAGCCCCCCCTGACCAGGGGGCTTCGCCCCTTGGACTCCCACCAGAGGGCTTCGCCCCCTGGACCCCTGACCGGGGGCTTCGCCTCCTGGACCCCTGACCAAGGGCCTCCGCTCCCTGGACCCCTGGGTCCGTTGGCCAATCCCCCGCAGTGTGTAATCCTGTCGACGTTTTGCCTCGGATACCTCAAATGGAATATGATGTTACAATTTCTATTACGTATTCCCCTTACTTACCATTGCGAGTGTTACAGTTTTCCCCTCTCATTGGGCACTACCTTGACGTGGTTATGGGGCTCAGCCGAAGGTGCCAAAACCTTTGACTGCTAAAGGTGCCCACAGATCTATCATTTTTAATTTTTTTTTTCATTTTTAAAAAAATACAAATTTCAAAAAAATTTTATTGCAGAAATCAAAAAATATAAAAATTATTTACTGAGTCGACAAGGCACACAGGGGATA
>NW_012043987.1:13009-13581 GCF_000956235.1 Wasmannia auropunctata
TATACGGCATTGTCCGGTCACAGAGAAAGTGAGGATTGACATTCGCGGTAATCGCTAGCCCAATGGTCAAGGAAGAGCTGATGCGGGGTGTTTACACTCGACGGGGGAGGCTTTGGGTTTAAAAACGAAGTTCGATTACACGGTTATCACATTTAGAATGTCCGAATAGAACAAATCTGTAGCAATAAAATAAAGTCAGTACGGGGAAGAAAAGGAACGACGGATTCTGAATGTGCAAAACTTTGATTTTTTGCCTAAAAACGTGAAGTCAAGTTAAATTTCTCTCCGCGCTGGCGACCGTGACAGGACCATTGTGGCCAATAGTGTTTATCGCGCGTGGGCAATAGTCTCACACGCAAAACCAATAAACAAAGGGTTCACAACGTCATTCGTCCAAGGAGAAGAGCTAAAAAATTCACACAGAACACCGAGATTAATTGCTGGCTAAAAAATTCAAGTAGAAACAGATTCATTTAATTGCGTATTTCATAACGGAAATAGCGCGTTGCATCAGAAAACGGTTACACGTGACGTCATAAGGCGGCCATTTCGTGAACACGTTCGTACATGTT
>NW_012043988.1:0-373 GCF_000956235.1 Wasmannia auropunctata
TATACTTGTCAATTTGTATATAGTTCATTTGTATATATTTGTTGATCTGTATATATTGTTAATTTGTATATACTTGTTTATTTGTACATATTCCCCGTTGAGACTCGTCACCTTGCCGTGGTGAAGGGGCTCCTTGTCACTGGATGGATCACTCTTGGTCCGACAGTGACCACTTGTGACAAGGTCTAAGAACGAGTCGCGCGTCACGTTGTTTGCTACATTTACAGACCAATGTCGTCTTCTCGACGTAATCTCTATCATGTTTCCTACATTCACAGGGGAAGGCTCCCTGCCGTTGAATACCAATATATACCTCGTCTTTATTTCTGCATGGTTTTTTTTACTATCAAGTTTTTTTCTCGTTGCGGGGGGG
>NW_012043989.1:0-749 GCF_000956235.1 Wasmannia auropunctata
AGAATTTAACTTAATTAAGCAAAAGACCGGGAGAAAGCGCGAAGGATTTCGGACGCAGAGTGGAAGACCTCGCCATAGACCTCTTCGAGAGCATGGAAGAAGGAAAAAACCACACTCTCGAGCAACAACATGTCATTTACGAACATACACAGACGCTTACAAAACTTCCAAATTGGATTAAGGGAAGACATTCAGGTACTGGTGCGCTCACAACGTTTCCGTACCCTAGCAGAAGCAATAGACGGAGCTAGCGCGGAAGAAAAGGCCATGGCCGATGCGCAAGGCCTCAATAGGGTTTATGAAAAGAAAAAATTCAAATTTCGCGATGATAAACCGCAGTGTACAAAATGCGGAAGGCAAGGGCATTCCGGAGATGAATGCCGCACTAATAGATATGGCCAGTGTTTCACCTTGCCGAAACCGGATTACAAACCGGCCGGAGTAAATGCCATAGAAAAATATTGCATACATTGCAAAAAACCAGGGCATTTACGATAAGAATGTTGGTCGTTGCAAAAGCGCACTGAGATGACGCACACGCAACCTAGAAAATTCGAGAACCGAAAGAAGCCGCAGGTTCATACAGCCGCTAAGGCAATCAAGGTATCCAAAGATGCCGATGACTCGTTTTCCAGTAGTGAAGACGACGAAAGTACACATGAAAAAACCACGCGAGCGGCGCGTGAATATCGAGTAACGCAAGATAAGCGGAAAACCGACATAAACACTGGACTCGATCTAGTAACCTA
>NW_012043990.1:0-493 GCF_000956235.1 Wasmannia auropunctata
CCGCGAAACATATGACCATAGCTTCGCATTAGATACATCAAGGCCTCTAGATGACACTCGTAACTATTCGGTGCGAGATCACAGTAGTTCCGCGCTGAATATTTCGAGATCGCAGGACGATATCCGTAACCAACCGGGACGAACTCATAATTTCATGAGCCTGATTGAGGCGCGAAAGCTAGTGCCAGAGATCGACGGTAGCTCGCGGGATCGCGTGCATGAATTTTTGGAAGCCGCTTCCTACGCGATGAAAAACATTCATCCGACGGACGAAAATTCATTTTTGGAAGCCCTAATTTGTACAAAATTAAAGGGAAAAGCACGCAAAGACTTCCGCACGCGCAGCATTCGCAATTTCGTTCAATTCAAGAGCGAAATGGAAACCAAGTATTTGTGCCAGCGAAGCATTATCAATTTGCAAAGAGAATTTAACTTAATTAAGCAAAAAGCCGGGAGAAAGCGCGAAGGATTTCGGACGCAGAGTGGAAGACCT
>NW_012043991.1:0-473 GCF_000956235.1 Wasmannia auropunctata
GCTGTCGGTCATTTCTTTGTAGTTGTTTTCGACGCGAACGAATAATTGTTTACGTTCGCGCTGTTACCGGAATCTTTCTGTGTCCTTCGTGCTGTCGCTTAGCTACGTGCTATTAGAGCTCGGTAATTATTATTTCACGTGTTATTTTCGTGACGCGGTTAGAGTTTTGCGCGGTGAATCCGACCGCCTGTGAGGGGTGACCTTGGAAAGCGAGAGAGAGTCCGTAGCGTGCCAGGGTACTGACGCGTGATCGCGGGTCCCCTGAATTTTTTTTGTTTTTTTTGTTGCTCTTTTTCGGTTTCCGCCAACGACATCATGTCGGAAGGGCGATCGCGATTTAGCTGGATTTGTGGGTTGCCGATGAAGGCCCGCGCTGAATTCGAGGCTGCCGCGTCTGAATTTTACAGGCGTCGTGTCAGATGTCCGGAGCATCGCCGTTGCGATATTTACGACTTTACGTAGAAAGACACCCG
>NW_012043992.1:0-388 GCF_000956235.1 Wasmannia auropunctata
ATTATGCTTTCTGTGTCTGTGTTAATATTCGCTTTCTTTCAGCAGTGTATTGTGCGTGTCGCGAATATTAGATTTCGATAATTGCGAGGAACCTGAAACTTCGTGCAAAATTCTAAGAGTAAATTCGCGTGCATTATTTCGGGAGTGTGCTTGTCGTTTTCAACAGTGGCTCCCGCATTCCATTCGCGAAGTACGGCTGTCGGTCATTTCTTTGTAGTTGTTTTCGACGCGAACGAATAATTGTTTACGTTCGCACTGTTGCCGGAATCTTTCTGTGTCCTTCGTGCTGTCGCTTAGCTACGTGCTTTATTAGAGCTCGGTAATTATTATTTCACGTGTTATTTTCGTGACGCGGTTAGAGTTTTGCGCGGTGAATCCGACCGCCTGT
>NW_012043993.1:0-420 GCF_000956235.1 Wasmannia auropunctata
TATGTTATTTCTTTATATTTTCTTTTTTATGTATAAATTTATTTATGTGTATTAGTTTTTTGTAATTTGGAACCAATTTTATTCCTAATCTCTTTAATTTTTTATGATTAAAGATTTTCATCTGTTAAATCTTACATGTTTTTAATTTTGTTCGGGATTGACCATAATCACGGCATACGCGCGTGACGCCAAGCCCGAGCGCGGGCGGCAACGGTCGCGCTCAGCGCCCGCCGCCGTCACCAGCGCCCAATCACGGGCTGCCTCTCGAGTGGCGCGAAACGGCGCGAGCAAAACATGTTTTTTTCCACAAAAGCGAGCGATGACCAATCATGCCCTTCTACAAGGCTCCGATAATTATCGCCTTATAAGGCAATCTTGCTCGTTGTTTAACAAAAGGAAAGGGGGGAACCTTCTAGAAGG
>NW_012043994.1:0-565 GCF_000956235.1 Wasmannia auropunctata
TCTAAGTGGTACCACCTCTTATTTTTTAAAATTAAAACCTAAGTACTATCTCTTTTTATACTTCAAATACTGATCTCTTAATTGACACACAATTAAAAAATGAAATTTAAGCAGTACCATCTTATTTTTACAAATAAATTAAAAAAATAAAATCTAAGTGCTATCTCTTTTTATACTTTAAATACTGATCTCTTAAGTGACATATAATTAAAAATTGAAATTTAAGCAAATCTTATTTTTACAAAATAAAAGTATTGTTATCTCTTTTTGTATTTTAAATTTCGGTCTCTATTTAAATGATATGTATATCACTTATTTTACACAATAAAAGTATTACTATCTCTTTGTACTTTAAATGAAAGATTTGTTATCAATAAAAGGCGCCAAGTTATAATCCCAAAAAATTACGTTTCCTTACCTAAGTCATAAGTATATTACTTATATGAATGATTTGATATCAATAAAAAGTGCCAAGTTATAATCCCATAAAAATTACGTTTCCTTACGTAGGTTATAAGTGTATTACTTATCCCATAAAAATTACGTTTCCTTACTTAAGTCGTAA
>NW_012043995.1:0-477 GCF_000956235.1 Wasmannia auropunctata
TAATAGCTATGTCTTTTTGTATTTCAAATATTGATTTTTTAAGTAATACAAAATTTGAACAAAAAACAGTTGTACAAAATTAAACAATGAAACCTAAGTGGTACCATCTCTTATTTGTTAAGAAAAACCTAATTGCTATCTCTTTTTGTATTTTAAATATTGGTTTCTTAAGTGATACAAAATAGCGCGCTCCTCGAACAAAATTTGATACGTATGTCCTCCTTTTTTAAACAAAAAATAGTTGTACAAATTAAACAATTAAACCGAAGTGATACCACCTCTTATTTTTTTAAATTAAAACCTAAGTACTATCTCTTTTTATACTTTAAATACTGATCTCTTAATTGACACACAATTAAAAAATAAAATTTAATCAGTACCATCTTATTTTTACAAATAAATTAAAAAAATAAAATCTAAGTGCTATCTTTTTTTATACTTTAAATACTGATCTCTTAAATGACATATAATTAAAAA
>NW_012043996.1:0-455 GCF_000956235.1 Wasmannia auropunctata
AATAACCTCTTATACCTCTCGCCGCTTCTTCGTCTAAATCATTTTGTCGTCACATTTTCGTTGAGCCTATAAACAGCAGCCGCATATCGGCGCTTCTTTCTACAACCTCCTCTTCTCCTTATTATTATTATCTAATAGTGTCACGTAGCAAAAGGACCGTCGATGTATACGTATATACACGGGAGTTGGTCTCGATTCGTCATTTTGCTAGAGCGACAAGTTTTAGTTCGACATTCTGCGAACCGACATGTACCGAACCAAGTGGTCGCCGTCGCCGTCGTCGTCGTCGTCGTCGTTGTCGACGACGTCGTCGCAACCACCGTCACCATCCCCGTTGGTGCCGTCCGATGACGAAGACACGATCGCGCTGTGCAACCTTATGCAGAGGTGCATTTTACGAGTAGGTATAACTAATCTAGAGACTATCTGTCTCTAAAGAGATACCTTTTTTATTG
>NW_012043997.1:0-454 GCF_000956235.1 Wasmannia auropunctata
ATATCATTTCTCTTATCTTACTTTTCCTTAAATTTTATTAGTTTTTAAAATTAATACTATTTCTCTTATCTTACTTTTATTCATTGATATTTTGTAATATTATACTGATATTAAAAATAATCATAAATAAACGAGACAAAGTTTAAAAGCGATCTCTTTGTCATTGTATGAAAAATTGAGACGCCTACAGCAAAAGTAACCTAACTGTCAAAATTCGATTTTTAAACTTAAAGCGTTATTAACATAAAATCATTAATGTTTTCAAATAAGAAATTCAATTTCGATAATTAGATATTTTTGCGATAAGCGCATCAATATTTAAATGTGAGTCAATGGACAAGGGCACCCCGCAATCGCGCGCGCAATGTACCATGCCTGAGCGCGCGAATTTCAGACGCCGTCATAGAATAACTTTAATCGGTTATAATTTGAAAAATATAGCCTCGACATTTTA
>NW_012043998.1:0-322 GCF_000956235.1 Wasmannia auropunctata
TTGTAAATCTCATTATTTTTCAAATTAATATCATTTCTCTTATCTTACTTTTCCTTAAATTTTATTATTTTTAAAATTAATACTATTTCTCTTATCTTACTTTTATTCATTGATATTTTGTAATATTATACTGATATTAAAAATAATCATAAATAAATGAGACAAAGCTTAAAAGCGATCTCTTTGTCATTGTATAAAAAATTGAGACGCCTACAGCAAAAGTAACCTAACTATCAAAATTCGATTTTTAAACTTTAAAGACGTTATTAACTTATAAAATCATTAATGTTTTCAAATAAGAAATTCAATTTCGATAATTAGA
>NW_012043999.1:0-579 GCF_000956235.1 Wasmannia auropunctata
TTTAAAAAATTAAAAGCTTATATTTTTTATGTACATAATATCAAATTTATTATTTATTTTACAATAATTTATGTAATAATTTTGTGTTTACTTATTTTATACTAATAAACATATAATTTTATTACAAATTTTGAAAAAATTTCGTGTTTACTTTTTATAAAAATGTGTACAATCTTAATTATATTAATTAGTATTAAAATTGTTATCAAAGTATTCATCGCATTTATCCATCATTTTTAATGAATAATATATTTCTATTAATTTTTGAGATCTTTCAGCGGTTAATCGATTTCGTAGATCAGAATGAACAAAAGACCAATGCAAAAATAAACGCTCAATTTGAGCTGTAGAGGCTGGGATTTTCATTAATTTATCCGCTAATTCTGCAAGATCAGGATATTTTTTGCTAGCCATAAACCAGTGCGTATGAGGAAGTGTAAGATTTTTAGAATCTAAGATCTTGAATATATCTGTACCATGAATAAAAGCCTGTACGCCAAGATGATCACATAGATTTTCAATGTTCAACTCTTTACCGAGGAAGTTATAGACTTCACATCGATACTTCTCTATATGCAT
>NW_012044000.1:0-798 GCF_000956235.1 Wasmannia auropunctata
TCCACGACTTCCTACGAACTAAGTGTATTCATTGAACGCGATATTATATGTAAACAAACCACTCGAGTCCTACTATGGGTCAAATATATTAAGTGGCCGGAAATTTTTGCACATGTAAATATGACAATTACAACGATAAATATTTTCATGAACATAAACAATATTCTTTCACTTTATTATTTTGTTACCTATATCTTATATTCGCACCTAGTAATAATTAATATTTTATTAAGGTTTTTAAAAATAAATTAGAGTACAAATGTCACTGGCCGGAAACTTTTGCACGCCACTGTATATTGTAATATCTAATATATGTTTAAGAAAGTTGTGATTGGAACTAGTCTGAACTGTAACTAGTCTCAACTAGCTTTATATAATTCTTACTGTTTTTTTAATTCTTAATGCTTCGTTTTTTTGTAAGAAAACTTATGAGTTATTAAAGAAATTTATTTAAAAAATTAAAAGCTTATATTTTTTATGTACATAATATCAAATTTATTATCCATTTTACAATAATTTATGTAATAATTTTGTGTTTACTTATTTTATACTAATAAACATATAATTTTATTAAAAATTTTAAAAAAATTTCGTGTTTACATTTGATAAAAATGTGTACAATTTTAATTATATTAATTAGTATTAAAATTGTTATCAAAGTATTCATCGCATTTATCCATCATTTTTAATGAATAATATATTTCTATTAATTTTTGAGATCTTTCAGCGGTTAATTGATTTCGTAGATCAGAATGAACAAAATACCAATGCGAAAATAAACGCTCAATTTGAGCTGTA
>NW_012044001.1:0-460 GCF_000956235.1 Wasmannia auropunctata
GCGCCGTCGGTGTTTGCCCGTCCGGAATTTTCGCGAGAACTTAAATTACGTCGACCTATCGGGCTGTGCGTCGAAGATCGGAGATAGCTCGGATATTATATAAATTTGGTTCGCTTACGCGGGCCTGGCGCCCAAACCCCGCTTACATCCGCGGAGACGATTACTGTAACGTCTGAATTACTTGTATCTCCGATCGGGACGCGAAACTCCGCTCAACCCGGACGTGCGAACTCCCGACAAGATTGCCTCGCACCTACGCGTGCGGTCGCAGCATACATACACGTATGTGCTTCGTTTATCGCATGACATATATTACGTTCCAAAACTCATTAGGCGTGTTTCAGTCGACAATACCGCCTGCTTGATAAGGGAGAATTCATATCTTGACAGAAAAGGCGGAAGCACAGGCTTTTGCATAACGCTGCATAACGCATAAAACATAAGGCATAAAAAAATTAAC
>NW_012044002.1:0-564 GCF_000956235.1 Wasmannia auropunctata
ATACGGATACAATTCCGCATATCTTCTTGCAGCAACGTTATGCTGTCCCTGGCACTCACCAAGTGCCATCAACATGTCGTAGTACTCTTCGTTCGTATAAGTTGCCATCGTCCTGTCGACGCTCTTAATAATCGAAGGATTATTGATTGCGGTATCGATCGCAGGATTCATCATATTTATACGATCTTCCCGGGGGGTCGATGTCCCCCTCCGTATCCACCCCGTCGAATCGAAGCATCGCGGGTTGCGGGTCTCGTGTCACGTGTGATACGCGACGCTCCGATTCGACGGGGTGGATACGGAGGGGGACATCGACCCCCCCCCCCCGGGAAGATCGTATAAATATAATGAATCCTGCGATCGATACCGCAATCAATAATCCTTCGATTATTAAGAGCGTCGACAGGACGATGGCAACTTATACGAACGAAGAGTACTACGACATGTTGATGGCACTTGGTGAGTGCCAGGGACAGTATAACGTTGCTGCAAGAAGATATGCGGAATTGTATCCGTATCGAGCAAAACATCCATCGCCCTTCGTTATACTTCGAGCAGCGCAAC
>NW_012044003.1:0-367 GCF_000956235.1 Wasmannia auropunctata
GGAGTAAGAGAGATTCTGCTCTCGAGCAATGACCCGAATACTAGTTTCAGGCTCTTGTTCGATTACACGAAGAACTGTCTCCGTATTTCGCAAATTTCTTTCATTGCGATGTCTACCGCAGTCTTTTTATTCGGCAAAACGCTACCGGTCTCGTGTAATCGTTGCGCTGCTCGAAGTATAACGAAGGGCGATGGATGTTTTGCTCGATACGGATACAATTCCGCATATCTTCTTGCAGCAACGTTATGCTGTCCCTGGCACTCACCAAGTGCCATCAACATGTCGTAGTACTCTTCGTTCGTATAAGTTGCCATCGTCCTGTCGACGCTCTTAATAATCGAAGGATTATTGATTGCGGTATCGATCG
>NW_012044004.1:0-347 GCF_000956235.1 Wasmannia auropunctata
ATGTGAATTGATATGATTGGTTAAAGCCGCGTTCTGACTTAGAAGTCAGAACGCGGCAATTCAAAAATGAAATTATTGATAATATGATGTATTGAAAAATTTTTAAATACAAGTTCTTTATTATTTATTAAAAATTGTATAAATAATTGTATAAAATTGTATAATCAATTTTTTTTATACAATTGAATTGCCGCGTTCTGACTTTTAAGGCTTTACCAATCAATTTTCTTTCATGCAATTTTTAATAAGTAATAAGTAAGCTTGAAGTAAGCTTACATTTTTTTGCTTTTGATAATTTAATAACTTGCGAACTAAAAGAGAATGTTCCTCGATATAAAATATTTGGT
>NW_012044005.1:0-412 GCF_000956235.1 Wasmannia auropunctata
TTTTCCAAAAGATGAGAATTTATTCTAATAAATTTCATAAAATATTTAATTTAACGTACGTATCAGAGCAGTTGAATATTATTATTAATATAAAAACTAGCATGTTTAAAATGAGTGACAGACAGACAATGAGAGAGAGAGAGAGAGAGAGGAGCGCGCGAGCGTGTCAGAACATGTTCGAACATGTTTTGATTCGTATACTCACGCAGTAATCTGCATAGCGATCACCTGATTGCTTCCACGATGAGACAGATGTCCATATCGAGTAATTAACTTGAAGTTTTTCTCTTCTTTGCCTCTTACACTGTGACATTTTACATACACACACATACACACAGACTATTCACTCACTGGATCAAATTTAGTACCGAATTATCGATTAAATTAGAGATTAGTTAATCTCCACTGTCAC
>NW_012044007.1:0-388 GCF_000956235.1 Wasmannia auropunctata
TATCGAATCCATATTACTTATCTGTTTATCACTTGTGAGGCACTTTTCTCAATTCGGTCCTGGATTTAACATGACGGATGCTCACGTGATCCGGAAAAGGAGATCAAAGGTGCCGACACGAAGTGGACCTACTGGTTATACTGTGGCCATAACGAAGCATAAGGGTGCGTTCCCACTGAGCGCGTCAAGCGTCGCGTCGTCTATCGCGTCACGATTAATCGATCAAAATATCTCATTTTATTGCATCATTTGCCGCGCGACTTCTTGCGCGACGCATCAATTAGGTTACTCGACATTCTAGAGATAAAATAATTTTTTTTTGTATGAAATCCAGGAGGCAAATTACGCAATAAAATGAGATGTTTTGATTGGTCAATTTGGATAACGC
>NW_012044008.1:0-7951 GCF_000956235.1 Wasmannia auropunctata
TTCTAACGACTCACATATACTCATTTCTTTATTGCACATCTGGCTCTGCCTTCATTTCGAGTATATAACCTGCCTAACTTTTCCACGAAGTAAACGTTTTGGTAAATTGATAGCATTAGTCGCCATGTTGAGGTTAAAATGGATAACGAAATCTGTAATTATTTCATTTTTTCCCGTTTTTGGTACAAAACACACCAGAGCCAGATGCATTAGCATGTGTATTTTAATCGTGGAAAAGGAAATTTTCCATAATTAAAGGCAACAGATTAAAAAATCCTTCTCTACGATTAAAGTATAGGCATCAATGTAGTTCCGGCTAATAGAGATTATGCTGAGAACGCAAAAAATTTATGAAATTTAGATCTCCGTTACTTTTTCTTAGTCCAACATGGCGTTTAGAGCTGTCACATGTGCCAATATTTGCTTCGTACAACAATTTGGCAGTTTGTTGGTACAAAATGATACCAGCCGGAACTACGAATTACATGTGCAAACAATGTTGAGTTCATAAAATTAAGCTTGGATGCCTAATAAAAAAGATATATGTTCTTGAAAATTTGTTACGATGTGTGCGTGAGATATCGATATGGTAAACATGAACACATCACTACATATTACCACATCAATATCGCACGCATACATACTCACAAATCGTCGGTAAAACAGCGAATTTTTGGAGTTTATCTCGGGTTTAAGATCCCCTTAATGCGACATATTTTAAATTTTTTAATAAAAAAAGAAAATAAAGAAAAATCTTATTGCATTGTTTTTTGTAAATGCACTTTGTAAAATGTTTCATAAATTAAGTAAATCTCCGCTCAACTTACTTGGCGGTAATTTCATTGATCTTCGCCTGTACCAAAGCTAAATTCTGATCGATCTGCTCCTGGTTTGTTTCGTAAACCTTAGGCAGCGTAAAAAGAGCAACCACTCCTGAAAAATAAAATTAACCGATTGTAGAATCGATTCTATGTGAGTAGTGATAGCAATATTGTACAATATGCAAGGAAATTTACCGATTATAATGAGAGTCATGCCATTGAACCAAGAACCCACGTAAGTGAGACACCATAGCAAAACGCCAAATTTGAGAGAATCGACGAAATCTTCAACGAGGAAAAGTCTGCGCAGTTCACTAACAGCAGCATTAGCATGTGCAACCGCGACGTCTGCGACTTCGTGCACTTTCTCAGCTGGTAATGCCAAATCCAGATCAAGAATGTCCCTACAACAGATGATAATTTGAGTAAAGCAAAGTTTACTCAAAATTACGGTAAGAAAAAATTAACAAGGTTGTTTCAGCATTAGAAATATTTAAATGTTATTATATTAATTTATTTTATAATTAAAAATATTACATAATATTAATTTTTACTTTATTTGCGTTTACATTATTTTATGTATACAGTGTCCCTTTTTAAACAATTATCCCCCAAAATTTTTTGTTTTCAATTTTGGGAAAAATATTTTAAACCAAAAAATTGTATGGTCTAGAAGAGAACAAACAATGCTAAAATTAATTTTTGAAAAAATTGATTTTTTAAGGTCACATAATGACTAGCGCCATTTTTTAAATGCAATTATATGATTTTTTACACATGAAACTAGTTATTCTATACATATACATATACATGTAAAATATTAAAGTAATATTATCAAAAAATCAATAATCATGAGATATTTTATATTTTATTTTGACACATTTTGACATACAATATAAAGTACTTCATAAACTATTAATTTTGTGATAACCATACCTTAATACTTTTATGCACAGAATAAATTAATTAATGTAAAAAAAATACATTGTTAATTTTAAAAAAATTGTGCAATTATACATATACCTTTTCTGAAAATATGTTAAAAATTATCAAAGAAAACATCAATAAAAAAGAATATATGTAATGTTCCTAAAAGATTTCTCATCATTTTACACTTACTTGAATGGATGGCCGTCTGAAGTCTTCTGAACTGCTTGAAGAACAGTTTTATAGATACGGAAAAGAATAGTTCCGCTAAGGGCGAGAAGTGACATGTAAGCCAGCACGCTAATCAGACTGAAATAGGCCAATGACAGAAGCACACCTAGTATCGTGCCGAACACGATTCCCGATTTTTTTGGATCGCGCCAGTATATCAGAGCTGCCACTGTAAACAGAAACAAATAAAGACTTTACAAAAAAAAAGACAAGAAAAAATCAAATTGATACGAGACCGCAAATATATCCCATTCAATAATCACTTTTTTTTTTTCAATTTCACTATGTTGACATATTAAAATTGTATTATTTAATACAAGAATATGCATATATACATATATTATTTATGTTAAAATATATAATTTTTTTCTTGATAAATATAAATTCTATATTAAATAACATATATCGATTCTTTATTACTTCCATCGATAACTTTCATCGATTTTGCATTATCAGATTCTTTAATTAATTAATTTTAAGTCTTATTGTTTAATAGAAGTTTTTTAAAAAGTAAAATTTGATGTTAATACAGATAACATTCAAATATTCTTAAAAAAAAAGTATTAAGAAGATATCCGACAATGTTTTTATCAGAAAAAAGATGTTTACCATTCAAGATATCTTCAAAATCACTTGATAATTATAATTCTGTAGATGATCTTTTTTGTGTGTAACTTCGTATATTTTATATATCTGCAAATACAAAATATTTGCACAGATAATATTCAGTTGCTATCTGCAAATTAAAGTCAATTTTGTACAACGTGGAAACGTAAAACGTAAAACAATTAAAATTTAACAAATAATAATAATAATAATAAATATGAGTACAGCTGTGTGATTTACTTTATCGTTTATTTTTGTAAACCTAGTTCAATCAATCTAGAAGATTTCTAAATCTATACTTTTCAATGCAATAAAACAAAAAAACCTTTAGTTTTGTATTCAATAATACTGAATAACTTCCAATTTTTGTATAAAATCTTTGCAATATGTAATTTGCAGTAACATATCTCAATGTGAGTTTATCGAAGAAAATATGACTTGGAAATAATCGATACGCAAAAATACATAAAAAAATGTGTGATATAATGTAAAGTGTGTTTAAGGACTTAATTGGAGCATTAAATATCTTATACCAAAACGTGGATAAGATAAAACATGATAAGAAAAATTTCCAATTTGAATGAAAATTTATATCAACTTATATTTTTAGTAGCTTTAATTATATTATTTTTGCGCAATTTCCAATATACCTTGTTACAAATATCATATTAGAAATATTAAATGATAAATAGAAATCATGTTTGTTTCATAGGGAAATAAAATGGTTATTATATAATTTTAATCTCTACCTTTTATTGTATATTATATATTTTATAAAAATTATTTTTTACGTATGATTAATTTTTGTTATAAAGCACAAAAATACCTCAGAAAACTAAAATATATAAACTTTTAATAACAATTATTTAAAATTAATCTTTTAAATAATTATATGAAAGAAAAAATTCTTAATTTATACATATTACTTGTTTTCTATATTTTACAGAATTATAGCGCTTTATAACTAAACTTTAAATTTAATTATTAAAATAAACTCGATTTTTAAAACTCTAAAGTTAAATTTAAAAAAAATCTTTTTACTTTTTCTAATATAATATTATTTAATGTTGATTTTGTATTAAACAAAATGACCTCAAGTTAGCTAAAAAATATTTCGTTAAAAGAAGATTGAACATTTTCACGATATCCTATATAAAGATCTTATATAATAAAAATATTTGTCTGTACATTTGTGGCTTTTTAAAGATATAATCTGTATATGTTTTTATGGTATATTATGTACAATATGTATTAAGAAAAATATTATATATCATTTTTACTATAATATATTATATACTAATATATATTATTATGCACTAATTGTGAGACTGAACTGTTACACAATTAATAATACAACGCGTAATATATTAGCATAACTTTATATTATTTACTATGAGCGAATCCCATACAATCGAAAAATTAATAGTTAGATATCAACCGGTTTGGAAAGTTGTAATTGAAACAAGTTCCCATTAGTAACTGGTTCAGTCAATTCCAAGCATGGTTTAACAAAAGCGATTATAGATTGCTTAAAATAGTTTTATATATTATATTATATTACATATATATATATATATATACATATATATATATGTAATATAATATAATATATATATATAATTAATATAATATATAATATAATATATATATGTAATATAATATAATATGTCCTGTGAATTCTGATTCAAATTACAAATTAAAAAAGTTTAATAAAAAATTAATAAATTTTAAAGAATTTCGAAATTGTTTTATTAAATATAAAAAAGATATTGATGATATCTTAACCTATTATATATATATATATATATATATATATATATATATAATACTAGGTTACACATACACATACACACACTACTTAAAAAAAAATATCATCAATATCTTTTTTATATTTAATAAAACAATTTCAAAATTCTTTAAAATTTATTAATTTTTTATTAAACTTTTTTAATTTGTAATTTGAATCAGAATTCACAGGACAGAGTTCTATTTATAATTTAATATGTGCATTTTAATACGTATTTAATATATGCATTTATATATATGCGCATATTCCATTATTTCAAATAATTTTCATTACAAGATACATAATATTACAAAATACATAAAATTATAAATAGGAAGTTGTGAAGTATATCTAAAGTAGGCTTAATTAACAATACAATCTTTTCTGAATATATTACAGCCGCAGGACACAGGAAACTTTTTATGATCATTATACGAAAGGAATAGGACAAGTGTTACACGTTACCAACCATATGGTCCCGGATCAATGATCGCCAATATATGCCGGGTTAGCTACTTGAACTACTTCCGCAATCAGAGGATTGCATAGAGATACATAGGAACGCAGAACTTACCAGGACCGCGCTCTGGGAGAACTTGCACGTGTCCTCTCTGAATATTCCTTCGTACCATCCTTATAAAGCGTCACTTTTCCCGTTAGAGCCGAGGGTATCTGCGCGGTCGGTAGTCACACACGCGACTGTTCCAACATTATTCAGGATATGCGAGAGGACAGCTTCATTGATAGCGACAAAGAAAGAAAGGGAGAGAGAAAGTGGGGGGAAAACGGAACGGGAGGAAACTGGCGAACGTGGAGCAGGGACGTAACTATTCAGACGTCGATTTTGTCTCAAAACGGATTGTATGTATGTACAATTGCATCTCCTATAAATTCTATCGGAAAACTTGCAGATATATGATGCAAGTATTGCAATTTTTTAAGTTAAATACTGGTGAAAATGCAACAGTTTGCTTAACAAAATATGATGCTAGATATAGCGGATGAACCGAGCAGAATTTGACGCCAATTCTGTTCGGTCTCTACCATTGCCACCGACCACCAAGCTGTTTGCAAACGAGTGCACTCAGTGTTACCAACCTAAAATAGCCAGAATTAACGGAAACAGATTTTATAAAAGTGTCTATTACATATTTTGTCAACAAAATGTCCTAGCAGATATAACTAGCAGAATGTACTAATAGAATATGGTAAATTGATGATAAGAAGCGAACAGAATGAGCAACCATTTCGTAAGCACTTAACCTACAAATTTTATTTGTACATACATTGCTGCACAAATTTTATTTGTACAAACATTTTTTTAATTCTTAGTATCTGGGAATTTTTCTAATCGCTAATTACAAATTAAAGTCGCAATTTAAGTTAAAATGAGATAGCATTTAAATTTTTGAAAATTAAAAACTGAAATTTATAACATGAAGAATGTTTAAACTTCTGATTTCAAATTTATATTTGTCAAAATTTGAAAATTTAAAATAAAATATCGAAAAAAATCTTTAATATTTTTTAATGAAAAAGTCTCGAGCTTATTGTAACTTAGAATCAACGACGAGGATGTAACGAGAAGTCTCGAATATAAATATAATCCAATTGTAAGTATAATTATTCAAATTTTTTAATCATATATTTTAGATGTCATATATGTTAAATCTGCTATTTTAAATTTCAAATTTTGAAAATAAGAAGTTAAATTTTTATTAGAACTAACGATAAGGGTATGATAAATTGAGTTTATTTGAATTTTTTTTGTTTTATTCTTAAATTCTTCTTGTCCGCCATATTGAATCTATTTTTAATTTTGAATACAGATTTGAAATTATCGATCTCAAAAACCTTGATGTAAAGATTTTCATGATTATTTTCTTTATTCCAGCATACATTTTTTTAAGTATTTATTTTGATAAATATTTTATTTATAATTTATTGTTAATACAAAATAATTACATATTTATATTATTTATGTGTACATATATGTCTCAGGAATGTAAATGTGTTAAATATGTTACATAAATCAATTATGAAATGCGTAAAAATATGTAAAAACTGCAAAAAGAAAAGAGATGTCCTATATATGAAACACTGTGAAATACTATGTATGTACATTGCAGCAAAGGATTAAATGATATATTTCAGATTATGTCGACAAGTAGATCACGAGCTGAATGCAGTCATAGTTAATCTACTGCAATATTCTCTTCGAATCTATTACTAATATACTGTTAATATTCCCTTACTGTGAATCTACTGGCAAATCGGTAATTTCCTTATTGAAAGAGTTCTTGAATTCTCGTACGAAGCTTATCAAAAAAACGGAATTAAATCTAAAATCACGTCTATATATCTGTATGCGATTTTAATACAGTTGAAATGTTCTGTTTCGATTGGATACTCCGCGTATTCTTGACATGAAACGAATACCTAAGCTTTGTTATCAACATTGAAAAATAAATGACGAGTATCAATTGATTGATAGTGGACGCTTTTAATCTGCCGTAAATGTAATGTCACAAAGAGGATAAATTCGAATAGCCACGTAATCGTTCCATAATTTTGAAATGGTTTAATAAAGATATCCATGGCTGTTACGTGTATGTATAATGGCACATTATCCATATGCCTCTTTTGATATTTACCGTCGACCTTTATTTGTCAAGCTAATATATCAAACAAGCATTAATATTTATAAGCAAGCCTTATATTTATTCATTTTTTATGCATGTGATATTTACGTATTTATATACTCTATGCAGTTGTGTGCGTTTATGCGCGTGAGATTTTTCATATATTTATGTCGTATAAAGTAAGTAGGTATATCAAAGTATATATCAAAATAAAGTATAGAATATTTCACAAATTAATTACAACATTTAATAAAACATTTTTTATTAACTTCAATCTTTTTCTAAATACAAAATTACATTATATATAAAATAATTAGAAATTTCGAATATGTAAAAAAAACTAATAGTTTCAGCTAAAAAATATCAATGATGTCAATATCTCGTAGAAAAACGAATAATAAAAATTGTTGCGTATATTGTTTTTTTAAAACTGAAATGTGAATCATTTTATTTCAAATATTTTTTATTAAAACAGAAAATAACCGAGATAATTTAATTGATATGCTAAAGTCCATTACATATGTATGTATAAAATATATTATACGTTGTATGTATATGTATGTACAGGATGAGACACGCTAGATTCTCCACTGAAAAAAGTAATCTTGCAATTATAACGAAAATTATTTAGGTACGAAAAATTAGCTAAAACGGATAAGTGATTAATAACTGCGATACTACATATATTTTGTATTTAATTAGTATAGATAATAGAGACAGAAATTATATCTGAACTATTTATCAAATTTAGTAAGAAAATTCCTCTATGACGTTTAATCAATCCAGATTCCAATCCAGACTCCAATCATATTTGGTTATAAGACTTATATTTTCTTGCATATATTCTTAGAATATTGCTGCTATAAATTCTACGTCTGACAGACAATTTTTTAGCAGATACAAAAAAACAGCGATGTAATTTAAATAGTAATATTTAG
>NW_012044009.1:0-306 GCF_000956235.1 Wasmannia auropunctata
CATTCTCACGAGAATGGGCGATGGAGGGGCTCATTGTATTTTTTCAATATTTGAAATCTCATATTTCGAATATAGCTTTATTAGTATGCTTGAGAAAACGGTCAAATACAATCAGAAGCGTCTATTCAGACGGCACTGATTAATAAAAATGCAATATTTACAAATTATCGGAGAGACGAAAAAATTAATTGGTTGCGTTCTCACGAGAATGGGCGATGGAGGGGCCCATTCTATTTTATCTATATTCGAAATCCCATAACATGATTTTGAATAACTGTACGCTTAAAACATACAATGTACTGTAAA
>NW_012044010.1:0-885 GCF_000956235.1 Wasmannia auropunctata
TGCGTTTTCGTCAGTACAAACGATATGACTGAAGTCAACAAGGCAAGAATTAGAAAGACTCTAGATGATGTTATTCCTCCTCTCTCCTTAGTGAAGGATAACGTCTTGCCTGTAGACAGTCTATTAAACGATGAATCGTTAGATCGATTTTTACGCGTTATAAGAGAAACTTCTTCTTTTGAAACGCAAAGTGTACAATATCTAGAGATTCCTGCCATTATTGTACCTAGTGACAGTGACAAAAGCATACAAATAATTGGAGGGAATTGTTCAAATCACTGGCGATGTATATTTTTTGATGGAACCAAAGTTCACATATATGACAGTTTACCTGGCTGTACATATGACAAATTAAAACCCCAAGAGAAAAATTATATACATTTGCGCTATCCGAAAATCAGTCAAGGAAATTATAGAAAGGGTTTAAGAACAACCAGATAGTTATTCTTGTGGAATTTATGCTGCGGCTTTTGCCACAACTATAGCCTTGGGAGGTAATCCTTGCGAAGAGAAATATTCGAAGGATGTAAAATGCATGAGACAACATTTTATGAAAATTGTGCTATGCAAAAAACTCCTACCTTTTCCGAAGCACTAATTTTATTGAAATCAGAAGCGTCTAGTCAGCACTGATAAAACTGAAAATCAGATGTGTCTGTTGTGACGATACTGATGTAATAAAATTAGAAGCGTCTTTTCTGACTGATTATTTCAAATACAATATTTGCAAATTATCGGAGAGGCAAAAAAATAAATTGGCATTCTCACGAGAATGGGCAATGGAGGGGCCCATTGTATTTTTTCTATATTCGAAATCTCATATTTCGAATATAGTTTGTATTAGTACGCTTGAGAAAACGGTCAAATACAATCAGAAGCGTCTAT
>NW_012044010.1:3269-4020 GCF_000956235.1 Wasmannia auropunctata
TTTTTAATACCATGTTCATGTCTTGATATTTTGTAATCCATGGTAGTACAATTTCATGAGCACAGACTGCATATAGTACACATTAAAGAAAAAGATATTTGGAAAAGTATTTATTTTAAAGGAAAAGAAGTTTTGACAGTTTTGTATTTGACATTTTTTTAATGTTATGTATGTATGTATGTTTGATACGTATAATATATTAACAATTTATAAAATTTTATAGCAAAACCTATTTAGTATTTAATTATTTATTTCGCAGATATAATATTAAAAATTGTAAAGATATGTATTGGCGATTCTCCCGAAGGGGAATCGACAGGAGTGGTGTGAAATAAACCACGCTGAAGCTCGTTGCAGTTTATATCGTTTTATTGCTTAAGTAAAGCAGAAAGCTAGCGCGACTCGAAATTAGCTTGGTCGCGGTCCGAACGTTACGGATAAAAGTTTAGAAAAACGAATTAGCGATTGTCTCTAAGCAGACTATTGCAAGAGTGCTGTGGCGGCGCTGACGCTCCTGGTTTTAAAGCCCCCTGATCTTCCGGAAGATTCGCATGACCTTCGGCACATCTGGCCAGCAGAAGTTGTTTGTGCCAGTTGTTTGTTGGTCAGTGGAATGTTCCGGAAGATGGGGGCGGAGGTCTTTGTTTGCGCGAGCTTGACCGTTTTTAGGCAAGCGCGCCAAATCGGCGAGCGCGGGCCATTTGAACGGCGATGTCGACACAGAATTGCGACTATTTTCGAACATCCCGCC
>NW_012044011.1:0-525 GCF_000956235.1 Wasmannia auropunctata
GCAAAGTCATTAAATCCTTTTCTATATCGCCCACTGACAAGTGTACTGTCCTTGTCTATCACTAGAAATCCATACTTTTGTTGCCAGCAATTGTGACACAATTTACAGAAATCCTCGTAAGACATGTCGGTGTTTACGTGATCGTTGTACACATGTTTCAGATTTGTACCATCCTGTTTGAACAGGATCAAAAAATTCGCGTTGTCACGTATAAGATGCTTCGGTATCTTTGCATAAGTCTGACAGAGAACTGACAGAGGAAACTGTCAACGTCCGCGTGTCGGTCCATTGCAAAGTATTCTCTTATCGCATCTTGCTTGTCGCATGCCACGTCATCAAAGATAAAGATGGAATTCGGAAGCGCTTCGTTTGGAGGGATGATGTTGCTATTATTGGAGAATGTATAATAGCCGATTTTTTCTATCGAGGTCAATAACTTTTCCAAATATTGATATTTCGGTTGTTGCAACGATTTCGAGTACACGTACACGTTCTCGAAGCGTACACAGATCGGAAGAGCACACG
>NW_012044012.1:0-547 GCF_000956235.1 Wasmannia auropunctata
CTAACGAGACGCTTGATTTTTTTTGTTTGGGTGTTGGTTTCATATAACCTTCGTCTACTCCCGAAAAGAACGATTCGTTCTCGACCAATTCATCGTCGGCGATATTTTCAGCAATTCGTTTTAGAAGTTCGATAATGGGCTTAAAGTGTCTCTCCAGCGCGATATCTTCTTCCATTCCAGTTTTCAAGGCGCGATATTTTTTGCGAATAGAATCGCTCGTTCTTTCAATTTGTTGCGCTATTCTCTCACGATCCTCAATGTCGAGAATGTTGCACAATTGATGTATCGACAACAACTAACCATGTTACAGTACCGCAAAGTCATTAAATCCTTTTCTATATCGCCCACTGACAAGTGCACTGTTCTTGTCTATCACTAGAAATCCATACTTTTGTTGCCAGCAATTGTGACACAATTTACAGAAATCCTCGTAAGACATGTCGGTGTTTACGTGATCGTTGTACACATGTTTCAGATTTGTACCATCCTGTTTAAACAGGATAAAAAATTACGCGTTGTCGCGTATAAGATGCTTCGGTATCTTTGC
>NW_012044013.1:0-467 GCF_000956235.1 Wasmannia auropunctata
CATACAATATTCATGGAACAATAATAAGTTTAATTATAAGAACATGAACAACATTAATTTACTCAATAATGAATCGACAAGCAATAACTCCGAAATGGTTAAAGTGGTGTTACGGCCTAATGATTTCTGTAACAGTACCCCACTTTCATCATTGAACTCCATAAGAGAAGGTTGGTTCATAAATCTATCAACTCACCACATTCCTACAAATATTCAATGCTTGTTACAATTGGAAGGTAACTTTTCATTACCGCCTCATAAAAAAAGTAATACAATCATTGATTTTGTAAAAAAACATAGAAAATAATATTGTTACGTCCAATCCCCGGGAAATGATTTATTTTTAAAGAAAGGGAAAATCAAAGAGAGTCCCGTTTAGAAACGAGGCTGGATTCGAGAGAAGGAAGGGGATACGGAAGGACGTAACCAGATAGCCAGTCTCGCAAATAAGCGCGGTGGCATATGTG
>NW_012044014.1:0-581 GCF_000956235.1 Wasmannia auropunctata
AGATTTCTTATTTAATGCGACTGTTTTATATTACCTTTGTCTGCTCTAGTGAATATGATATCTGTATTGTGTTTCATGAAACGATCAGTCATTATTTTCAACACTTATTCTATATATTTAAAACAGATTTGAAATTGTTTCATCATGGTTCGACAACCAAATTTAACGACTTAACCAATTTATATATACATAGGTTATTAAGAATAGAATTGAATGATTCGTTTAGACGGATTCATTTCGCTCAGACACAGATTTTCCTTCCAGTACGCAAACTTGATCGTTGTCTTCCATTTAATATTCTAAATGATTTTTTTGGACAAGAGAATAAGTTTTTTATTTAAGATTGACCAAGAGAGAATCGATAAAAAAATCCAACGGCTTAAACTAAAGCATACTAAACATGAATTTCATAAATTACATAACATACAATATTCATGGAACAATAATGAGTTCAATTATAAGAACATGAACAACATTAATTTACTCAATAATGAATCGACAAGCAATAACTCCGAAATGGTTAAAGTGGTGTTACGGCCTAATGATTTCTGTAACAGTACCCCACTTTCATCATTGAACTC
>NW_012044015.1:0-335 GCF_000956235.1 Wasmannia auropunctata
GTACTCGCATTCCTGCACATAGCACGGAACACAACCGTGGACATAGCACGGATCACCACCAAAAGATCGTGGACATAATCGACAAAATCGTGGACATTGGCTACGTAGTTCAATGTCCACTTTCCAGAGGCGCTGAAACCAGCTCAATCGTCTATCGCAGCTAAATCGCGGGCATGGCCGCTCTCAGGATCCTCTCTGCTTGAGACCACCCACGGAGCCCTAGATATAGCGGGCGTGGGTGAATCTTAATTACGAGAATTGTAGTGGCGCCGGCGGCACCTAGCGGTGGCGCCGTGCACTACTCTCGTCTCGTGGCGGGCGCGCGCGGGCCCAGC
>NW_012044016.1:0-415 GCF_000956235.1 Wasmannia auropunctata
TGCCTTTTAGCATTTTTACGTCTCGCTGCCAGAGATCGCCCGAAATCCTCTTTCTCAATTTCGGTAACGCAGCGAGACAAAAAAACGGGACGAGAGAGAGGGGAGTGTGTCCGTGAGATAAACAACTCTCGCCGCTCGAGCTCCGTGTAAGTTTGCTGGTGGTGAGACAAGGACGACCGAGATTGATGTCCGTCCTTGTCTAACTAACCTACTCGCATTCCTGCACATAGCACGAAACACAACCGTGGACATAGCACGGATCACCACCAAAAGATCGTGAACATAATCGACAAAATCGTGGACATTAGCTACGTAGTTCAATGTCCACTTTCCAGAGGCGCTAAAACCAGCTCAATCGTCTATCGCAGCTAAATCNCGGGCATGGCCGCTCTCAGGATCCTCTCTGCTTGAGAAC
>NW_012044017.1:0-569 GCF_000956235.1 Wasmannia auropunctata
TAAAAAAAATAAATATAGTTAATCTTTACATAAAATCGCTTCCGAGTGACAAGAAATCAAATAGTCAATTATTTCTGTTACAGTAATTTTCATTTATTCCTTGTACAATATTTATTCAGCACGCGCGTATTTGTGATGCGTAAATCACATGCACGAGTGTCACACATATAATATTTATATTAACAAAAATGCCTTTTAGCATTTTTACGTCTCGCTGCCAGAGATCGCCCGAAATCCTCTTTCTCAATTTCGGTAACGCAGCGAGACAAAAAAACGGGACGGGAGAGAGGGGAGTGTGTCCGTGAGATAAACAACTCTCGCCGCTCGAGCTCCGTGTAAGTTTGCTGGTGGTGAGACAAGGACGACCGAGATTGATGTCCGTCCTTGTCTAACTAACCTACTCGCATTCCTGCACATAGCACGGAACACAACCGTGGACATAGCACGGATCACCACCAAAAGATCGTGGACATAATCGACAAAATCGTGGACATTGGCTACGTAGTTCAATGTCCACTTGTCAGAGGCGCTGAAACCAGCTAAATCGTCTATCGCAGCTAAATCGCGGG
>NW_012044018.1:0-393 GCF_000956235.1 Wasmannia auropunctata
TATTGTTGAGGCTTGTGGGATATCATCTGAACGGGTGCACAAGATTTTACATCAAGAATTGGATATGAGAAAATTATCCGCGCGCTGGGTGCCGCGCTTGTTGACGCGCAGGATAACGCTCGGGTTTACACGTGCATGGTCGCACTATCAAAATTGAACGAATTGAAGTTTGAATTGCTTCCGCACCCACCCTATTCGCCAGATCTAGTTCTCAGCGACTTTTTCCTGTTTCCAAATTTGAAAAAATTTCTCGGGGGAAAAAAATATAAGTCAAATGCTGAGGTGGAAAACGTTGTAAATCAATATTTTTCAGATTTAGACAATCAATTTTTTTCTGACAGTTTAAAAGAATGGGAGAAACGTTGGACCAAATGTATCGAGTTGCAGGGAGAA
>NW_012044019.1:0-348 GCF_000956235.1 Wasmannia auropunctata
CTTAAATCCTCCCACGAGTTCCTTGCGTGCGCAACCAGATGTTCGCTAGTTCTCTTATTCCCAGTTTCCCACGAATTCGCAATTATTCCCCAAACATTAACATAGCGGTTCGATCGAGGAGAGATTGCGGCAAGTGGTCGACCGAGAAGGATACTGGACCAAGTATTAAGTTGGTTTCAGTATATATCATTTAAACGGTCCTTTTCGCGACAACCAAATTATTTAACAGTGAAACATCAATCTGAAACGCATAATTTCATTATCAACAAAAAAAACAAGAAAACAAATTTTTAATTTTAATTTAATAAATGATATAAGATCGGAAGAGCACACGTCTGAACTCCAGTC
>NW_012044020.1:0-700 GCF_000956235.1 Wasmannia auropunctata
CAATGAATCGGTGGGTCATAGTAGAGTAGTGGATTTACCGACGTTGAGTCGATAATGACGAACGCGCGCGTACGGAAAGTGCGGTAATTCCGTAGGAACATTAGCACATTAATTGCATTTCAGGCAATGAATACACAACCGATTTTCTCTTAGTTACTACTTTTCTTTCTTCTTGGATTAAGTATTTGTATTGTTAATTATGTTTCAAAGTATGAATATTAAATATAATGGGAAAAATATATGGTAGAATTAATTTGAAAGTAAAATTGAAATTTAACGCGACTTTAACACTTTCCAATTTCAAATATAAAATTGAATTAAATCTTATTATAAATTGTTTTATTACGCGTATACAATAATATATTTATATAATTGTATACACAAATTATTAACGCCGAAATGCATGAATATATCGTCTCTCCGTTATGTTATGCTTACACTGCTCTACATCTATCTCCATAAATTTATTTTTATTATGATTCGTAATATATTGTTTTCTATATTGCACAGATAAGTATATACACGTAACAGAGATATGTGAATAAAGAGATGGGAAGGATAAAGAAATACATATATCATTTATTAAATTAAAATTAAAAATTCCTTTTCTTGTTATTTTTTGTTGATAATGAAATTATGCGTTTCAGATTGATGTTTTACTGTTAAATAATTTTGTTGTCCTGAAAAGGACCGTTTAAAT
>NW_012044021.1:0-300 GCF_000956235.1 Wasmannia auropunctata
TTTAATAACAATATATTTTGCTATTCTGATACGAAAGCTGTAGATTAGCCTTAGTTAACCACACATACAGCAATTTATTTTCACAGTCACACACAAAGCAAGGTTCGCTGCTTCACACTAGTTCACTGATTCTTTCGTTTCCCGAGAATTCCGAGTCGGCACGGCTGACGATGGCCGGCGCGGCGGGGGTCTCCCCTCTTTTCTTCTCCCCACCAACGATTGAACAAGGACAAGAGAAGTGTGGAGTGTAGCCCTCTCATTTTAGCTTCTGCCCCACCGAGAACAATAGGGCGTGCAGTC
>NW_012044022.1:0-938 GCF_000956235.1 Wasmannia auropunctata
GTTCAATAGTCAAAATTATTTTGTGCGAAAGTCAAAATGATTGCTAGAATATCAAAACGTTTTATAGCAATACTTATCAGTTTTAACATTTCAACAAATTATTTTGATGATTCAATAAAAAATTATTTTCAAATCTGTTTTTAGCAAAATTTTTAGATCTTTCAACAAAATCGTTCTTTCCGTGTAAAGATACAGAATGCTAGTTTCTTAATCGCAAGGCTAAACTAATAATAGCGAACGGGGGTGTATGCGTAAGTGTATATAAAGGCATAGTCGATTGTCGGGATTGATGGAAATTTGTACAATACAAGAAAAGCAAGCGTGATTGCAGTTAAAACATTATTTAGTAATGGAAGAAGAAAATCAAACATAAATGATAATTTAGAGTTCAATTTAAGATATACGATACAGTGTTAAGAATTAAATTAAATAAAAGCTTAACATAATATAATTGCGGAAATGTAATCGGTTAACATAAAAAAAATATATATATATAAACAAAGATATAAGGGGGAGCGTGTATAATTTCGCATTATGAGGAATTGAAAGATGTGGGGAATTATAGTAGAAGGAGGAAGAAATTTAATCTAATGGCTGATTTAATAATGCAGATACACAGAGAGAGACGACAGCAGAAGGTCTGTGTCTGATTCTAATTCTCTTCCGATTTTTGTTACCTCCCAAGTCCGGGAATGTCTTGATTTATATAGAAAACTCATGGGATGTGAGAGGTGGCAATTTGAGGAAAAAATGAATATGGTTGGGAGATTCGATTCGGGATCATTCCGCCCGTTTCACAATTATCAATTCTTAAAACTACCCATTGGTGAACCACCTCAGATGCGTTGCCGAATTTTAGGTTTCGCACCTTGTTATTGGTGGGTCCCTGATATGATTCTTATTTGATAGATTGTCTATTGGTGGTCGTATTTATCGGG
>NW_012044023.1:0-327 GCF_000956235.1 Wasmannia auropunctata
TTTACAGATTCGGGGGGAAGGGGATTTTTCCTTACGGAAAATAAGTATTGAGATTCTAATACTTAGTATTAAAATTATAATACTAAGTATTGAAAGTCAGTATTGGTGAATATTTAAGTATTGATGGAGGTTAAGTATTGATGAATACTAAGTATTGAGAGTCAATATTGGTGAATACTAAGTATTAAAAATTAGTATACATCAATACTTGACTTGAATATTAAGGGGAATTAAAAAAATATATATATATAACTGATTTTTTTTAATCAGACAAAATTCGTGATTTTATTGAAATCTTATTTTTTAAACAATAGAGCTTTTTAAATA
>NW_012044024.1:0-536 GCF_000956235.1 Wasmannia auropunctata
TACATGTTAAATTTTGTTATTTACATTATTATATTTACATTTACAATTCATATTTATTTACGATTTTATTAGTTAATACTTGTTATTACAGATATTAATACAATATACAAATATTCAATCAAGTAATCTATGTACTGAAAATGACCATTAGACATGAATAGAAAACTGTCCTGGAATCTACCGTTCTAGTCGATGTCCTGGAAATACTGTCCTGGAAATACTGTCTCGGAATCCATCAATCTGTAAATTTCCTGGAAACTACCAAATTTGATTTTTTCTTAAGAACGAATAAGAATACATGCATTTTACTTAAATGAGAGGTAGAAATCAACAAAAAAGACGTGAAAATATTTTTAAATAATTTTATTTTTTGTCCTGGAACCTGCCTCAGGACCTACATATATATATTTATATATATATATACTGGTCCAAAAAATTAAAGGATCACCTGTTCTATCCTCTAAAAATAGGCAAACTTCAAGATAGAACAACTTCGTCAAAAATGATCGTATCGTGATGTTCAAAAAAGCATTTTA
>NW_012044025.1:0-994 GCF_000956235.1 Wasmannia auropunctata
TAGGCGGTTTTATTCAAATTATAATTATTATTAAATCTTTATTCATTGATATTCCATATTTAATATAATTTAATTTCATCGATCAATGATGAAGTGCTTTCTTAATCCTCTTTCAGTAAAACTGTTTGTCCTAGATGTCAAAAATTTTTTAAAATTGTACTTTGTATAAAATTGATAATAAGTAATAGCCTGAAGTAATAGAACTGATTCAAAGATTGTAATATTACAAGACTTATTTTTCTCGATATTAATATCAATTTTGATCTAACTGGATTTTGAATGGAATCACAAAAGCTTATTTACATATTTAATAGAAAATCTTTTTATAAAGATGAAAAATGTTATTAAGAAATTTTTATTTAAATTTAAATTTTATTTCGTCCTAAAAGTTCAAAATTTATATGATTTCTGATATAAGACCTAATAGTTCAAACTTTACGATAATTGTCATAGCATTTTTTTATATATAGGATTTGAGTTTCTATTAAACAATAAATTTCTATTATTTACAAACAAGCTTTTCCAGAATATCGATTAAAGGAAGGTTATAGGACAGTTTTCTATTTACTTGTAATGGTCGTTTTCATGTGCATATTATAGATTACTTGATTGAATATACATATGTATATTGCATTAATGTTTATAGTAATAAGATCAAGTATTAACTAATAATAATTACAAATAAATATCAATTTGTGTAAATATAATCTTATAAATAATAGAATTTAACATGTACACATATTTATCTGCACGTCATACCTTATCTTATATCTTAAAATTATAAAAGTTTTATAATTAGTAAATATTAAAATTAATATTAAATTTAAATTATATCATATTTACAAAGATGAATCAAATTGCGTTCATTAATTGATGAATGCAAAATAGACGAAATAAATTCTCAAAAAACATGCATTCGGTAATTTATTATGTAGAACATATAAATAATTTTTATACTAATTGCAATTTAATAAATTAAAAGATTTATCTTTAT
>NW_012044026.1:0-345 GCF_000956235.1 Wasmannia auropunctata
AAACATATTTGTTTCAGAAAGAATGGTTTGCCTAATTCTCTAAATTTTCAAAATGTATGCGTTCTTTTCGATCTCATACTAATTTATATAATTAACACCATTTCTCTTATTTTGTCTTATTTAATCTTTATTTAACGGCAGTTTAACGGCTGTACATGGAGTTAAGAAAAATTCATATAGAATTTATTAGGCATCTAAAATCCAGCCATGACCGCGAAAAGGCACTCTTGAAGTCAGTTATGATTTTCACATAGGCGGTTTTATTCAAATTATAATTATTATTTAATCTTTATTCATTGATATTCCATATTTAATATAATTTAATTTCATCGATCAATGATGAAG
>NW_012044027.1:0-548 GCF_000956235.1 Wasmannia auropunctata
GTCGTGGTTCACATTTGCAAAATACTAGTTGTTTATAAAATATATATTATACATATATGTATATTGAATATATACTAAAAACCTATGAAAAAAAATAGCGCAACCAATATGTCCACGACTGTACAATGATAATTAATTGTATGAATCAGATTGAAAATAACGTATTTTCAAAATTCATAAAATTAAGCAAATCATTCTTTTCAAAATAAAATATTAATCAGAATAATATTGTAAGATACACAATTTAAAAGATATTTATTAATCAAAAAAATATTGTAAAATAAGCATAAATTTGTGTAGATATATTTGTTCTTACTATTAGGTGAAGTTAAAATGATGATAAACATGATGTTTCATTAAACTGCACTATTATTGCATCAGTACAGTTTTTATCGAAATCTAGCATGGTGCTAGTGTATAAGATTAATGTGTTTTTTCTTGTTAGAAAACGTTCTTAGTTTATCAACCGATTTCAATAAATTTAAATAAATAATGTTTATTTTATTTTTTCTTATGCTCATTAACGTTTGTAGTTTTATTATACATTT
>NW_012044028.1:0-1348 GCF_000956235.1 Wasmannia auropunctata
ATTGAGTGAATATGTTCTTTATGGCCTTACGAACAACGGAGGTAAACAAATTTTGTAAACCTTTTCGTTGTAGCAATAAAACATATGTTTGGCAAAAATGTATAATTTGTCCGGATTTTGGCGACGCACCCTGTATAGAAAAGGATCACTTCAGAAGTGCCAACTCAAAATGAAAAGCCAATCGCAATGGAACAGTGATAATATTAACCAATCAAAAAACTATTACTCAGAATCACAATGAAAAATACCAACACACTCCTACTGCGAATGCCCATGGGTCCTAATTCTTTAGACGGCTCGAAGCGTTAGACGACCCATAGCATTCTCTATTTTGTTGACCGTGAGGCACAACAATGTCTAGAATGTGTAAAAGTTGAAAACAGAAACCTAAGAAATAAATTTCACCATTGAGAAGATCCTGAAACTAATTTTCAACGTGTTCACATAGACTACAGGACGTTTTCTAGGACAACAATTCTTCATCCTTATAGATGGTAAGTCTAAATAACCGGAGAGATAAAAATTACATAAATAGATCCAATATTATCATTAATTATTCGTTTTCAGGAAAATATTTTTAGTTCACATGGATCACCCGATCTTAGTACCAGACAATGCCACAATATTCAAGAGCGAGAAATTTACTCAATTCTGCCAAAAAAACGCCATTTTTCAAAAATTCATTGCTTCAGGACATCCAGTTACAAACGGAAAGGTATGGTCAAATCCTTAAGAAATTAAATCTTACGGAAAGATATGTTCAAATCCTTAAGAAGAAATTAAGAACTATGGAACACGAACTGGATACAATAACATCAAAGGTAAAAATATTTTATTTTGTTTCCGAGCCACTCCGTTACAACATGGTAAAAGCCTATCAGAACTCTATCTAAACAGGCACATTCGAATTAAACTAGATTTGTTATATTCTTCGCATACAAGTCGGGATTCCATCCGGAATCTAATACAAAACAGCTAAGCGTGGAAGAAAGAGTACTCTCGAGCATACGGTGGAGTTCAACGCTGGAAACTCGGCACAATTACAAAGAAGCTAGGTCGACTACATTATATGGTATATCTGGATGAGGGATATCACATTAAGGGATTATATCACCTTTGAAGTTTTAGAACGATACCTAAAGTTTGAGATTTTTTGTGAGTAAATGGATAACTTTATTTAAAATCTGTTTAGAGAACATTAATGCACATATATAAGAAACTAAAAAATATTTTTTTATTTTTCTTATGTCCAAAATGGCGGCGCACTGGCCTACACTTGCAAAATCCCTTTTTTTTATTGGTGTACAGGATTCCAGATACACGATTTGATCTTGAACAAAACACAAAG
>NW_012044029.1:0-754 GCF_000956235.1 Wasmannia auropunctata
GAACTGTAAGATCCTATAGAATACTAATATCTAAATGTCGATAGTTCGGCTAGATCGATAATCGATTACTCCGAAAGTACACGCACCGACACATGGGCCGGGAGGGCGCTGATAATCGGGAGTAATGAATTTGCGAAATAGAAGGATTCGCGAGAGTTCCGTTAGAGAAGCGATACGAGAAGGACGGGTGCGTGCGTGCTCCGGAATTCGGTCGCAGCGTTTAACAAAGAAAGAAAAGGGGAACGTGCCCTTGCGTATTAGAGGAGGCGAGCGTGTCTCCAATATTCGACGGGAGTGTCGTTAATTCGAGGTGAGCGTACCTCTTGAACTGATTGCCGAAAATAAGAATAGATAACGGTCTAGTAACAAGGTGTAATTTCTGTGATACTTCTCTTTTGTTAAATAAAGACATTTTGTGTGTGCGTATTCAAGAAGAAAGATTGTTAAAAGACATTATTGGCCTTCCATCCTGCAAAGAACCTTACACTATCGTCAGGTGAACGTCTCATGTGTCAGTAAATCGTCGTGTGTTAATAAATTGTGCGCGTGTTTCTTTCTTCGAGTGATTTTTCAGTCGACGTATAATTAATAGACACGGGATTGATAATCATTAACTAATAAATTCGGTATTAAAGTCAGTCGACTGTTTGCTATCATCGAGTGCACGCGTCGTGTGTTTCTTTTTTCGAGTGATTTTTTAGTCGAAAAATAATTAATCAATACGAATAATTAATCGACACTGATAATTATTAAT
>NW_012044030.1:0-413 GCF_000956235.1 Wasmannia auropunctata
GGGGTTTTACATTGTAAAGTTAAAATAAGTTATGCGTTAAAGATACGTGCTAATAACGGTTGATAGAAATATATGTGATGATAACGTAAAATGGTAAAAAGATATTGCGAAACAAATTTGTAGTACGGCTAGTTCGGGGTCGAACTTACAGTCAGAATGGCCGAACTGTAAGATCCTATAGAATACTAATATCTAAATGTCGATAGTTCGGCTAGATCGATAATCGATTACTCCGAAAGTACACGCACCGACACATGGGCCGGGAGGGCGCTGATAATCGGGAGTAATGAATTTGCGAAATAGAAGGATTCGCGAGAGTTCCGTTAGAGAAGCGATACGAGAAGGACGGGTGCGTGCGTGCTCCGGAATTCGGTCGCAGCGTTTAACAAAGAAAGAAAAGGGGAACGTGCCCT
>NW_012044031.1:0-646 GCF_000956235.1 Wasmannia auropunctata
TATCATCGAGTGCACGCGTCGTGTGTTTCTCTTTTCAAGTAATTTTTTTAGTCAAGACAAATAATTAATCGATACGAATTGATAATAATTAACTAATAAATTCGATATTAAAATCAATCGACTGCTTGCTATCCTCGAGTGAACGGGTCGTGTATTAATAAAAAATCGCCGTGTGTTTCTTCGTGTGATGCACTTCAATGAACGGTTAATTAATCGACAATGATTGTAAAGTACGTAACCGATAGATGCATTAGTAGATTTTTCGCGTTTTCTCCCAGTAAATTGTTCGTGTAAGATCCTATAGAATACTGTAAGATCCTATAGAATACTAATATCTAAATGTCGATAGTTCGGCTAGATCGATAATCGATTACTCCGAAAGTACGCGCACCGACACATGGGCCGGGAGGGCGCTGATAATCGGGAGTAATGAATTTGCGAAAAGAAGGATTTGCGGAGAGTTCCGTTAGAGAAGCGATACGAGAAGGACGGGTGCGTGCGTGCTCCGGAATTCGGTCGCAGCGTTTAAACAGAGAAAGAAAAGGGGAACGTGCCCTTACGTATTCGAGGAGGCGAGCGTGTCTCCAATATTCGACGGGAGTGTCGTAAATCCGAGGTGAGCGTACCTCTTGAACTGATTGCCGAA
>NW_012044032.1:0-557 GCF_000956235.1 Wasmannia auropunctata
AGCGCACTTTTCGTACGCCCGCACGATTCTTAATATGCCGACTATAAGTGCCAATTTTTATCTTAGATATTCTATCTTTCACGAGACTGACCAAACTACGTTCGTAGAACGCCAATGAGCCTTACATTGGCGTTCTACGAACGTAGTTTGGTCAGTCTCGTGAAAGATAGAATACCTAAGATAAAAATTGGCACTTATAGTCGGCATATTAAGAACCGTGCGAGCGTACGAAAAGTGCGCTGACGAAAGGGGAAAGGGGAAAAAGTCCGATGGTCATATTAAGAGGATTTATCATTTCGTCGATTTCATAGAAACGGGCACTGATTCCGGTTACAAAATTACACTAAAGTGTGTAGATACATTATTCAATGTGCACTATGTGCATTTTTCGACGCCATTTTGGCTTCAAATCCTTATACATTAAGTCTTATGGATTGCGGTACTTTATAATCTAGTGACTTTAGGTGGCGCGAAACAGACGCGCCATCTGTTACCAACTTAAAACTAGATATCCCCTAACGGGAAAGATCACTAGCCAGACTGACGATTCCTGGCGA
>NW_012044033.1:0-438 GCF_000956235.1 Wasmannia auropunctata
AATGTGATAAAGCTTTAAAAAAAGTTACTTTTATTTTATTTTATAGTGTTGCATTGATGTTTTGCATATTTTATAATATTAACTGCAGTCAATGAAGAGAGCTTTTAATGTAATGAAGCTTTAAAAAAAGTTACTCTTATTTTATTTTATAGTGTTGCATTTATGTTTTGCATATTTTATAATATTAACTGCAGTCAAAATATGTTCAAGTATTATATTTTAAGAATATTATTATATATTAAAAATTTATAAAGAATGCTCGTGTATATGTATATATTGTTGTGTGCCCTCCCGGTATTGCACAGCTGACAGGGAAATCAATATATTGATTTCCCTAAAGAAGTTGAAGATCGTTCCTGCCGGCTGGCGTTTGGTTTTTGGTTTACGCTTTACGTTTGACAGCTTGAGCTTTACGGTTGCATCGATTAATAAAGTTCT
>NW_012044034.1:0-463 GCF_000956235.1 Wasmannia auropunctata
TGATAATTGATATTATTTTCTCTTCTTCTTCCAAATTTATTTTTATTAAATTTTTCGACTTTTTCCCCATTCTTATTTTCTCTAACAACATCCCCCTCCCCGAAATTTTTACTTTGACCCAACTCTTTTCTATTAAAGCCGCGATAACCATTCTTTTTTCTTTTCTCAAAATTACAATAATTTTCTTTCTTTCTTTCAAAACTATTTTCTTGTATTAATTTTATAGCTTTTGCCCTTTCGACAGCTACTTTCAAAGATGTTACCCTTCTAATTGTAAAGTTCTCTTAATAAATCCATCAGGCAATGCGGAAACAAATTGTGCACACGCAATTTTGTGCACGCGAATTAGATGAGAGCACTCGGGATACGCCAACTGTGATAATCTCTCTATATCAGAGCCGAGAGCAGCCAAATTTTCTTCAAATTTTTGTCTCTATTTGTAAATTGAGAGTAATAATTTTGT
>NW_012044035.1:0-368 GCF_000956235.1 Wasmannia auropunctata
ATGTATTCTTGACCATTCCAATTTAGTTTCTAAAATAAATTTGTTTTAAATACAATAAATTTTATTTAATTAGCATCATATACTAGAGAATTAAAAAGAATATACATAACAAAATTGTGATTAAAAATTATATATTTGGAAACTTATTTAATTACGATATTCCTAAAGCGGTTACCCATTCAAACTATGAACCTTGTGGAATGTGCTTAACCTTGTGATATCGTCCGAGAACTGATGCTTCGATGATCTATAAATATTAATTGTTGATAAGAGAGTATACCAATGGTATATATTTTAATAGATGTCAAAAAGGTGGAATATGTGTTAGTTAAGGTATATTATGTTTATAAATATAAAGTTTGCATATA
>NW_012044036.1:0-601 GCF_000956235.1 Wasmannia auropunctata
CAATTTCGATAATTAGATATTTTTGCGATAAGCGCATCAATTATGTCAATATTTAAATATGAGTCAATGGACAAGGGCACCTCGCAATCGCGCGCGCAATGTACACCATGCCTGAGCGCGCGAATTTCAGACGCCGTAATAATAGGATAACTTTAATCGGTTATAATTTGAAAAGTATTATAGCCTCGACATTTTCATATAAGAGTTTTCGTCTTAGAATGCTCTCTAAAATCTGCCAGTGAAAGGACGTACGACCTTTCTGAGATACCCTATGTATATGCATGTATGATCTATATTAACATCGAGTAGTCATGGATCATCATGAAGTGTCTGCAGTTCTCGATCACAAGCAATGTAATTGCATGGTATTGGTTGTGACTTTGATCGTTAGCTGAAAAAGGGTGATTAAAACCGATTTTAAAAAAATCGACTTTGATCGGAATTTGTGTCCTGAAATAATCCCAAGGAGAACAAAAAGATCAAAATGACATCAAAATTATATCAAAATAAAATCAAATTTTAGTTTGTCAAAATGATGTCAAATTGCATAAATTTTTTATGTATTCTTGACCATTCCAATTTAGTTTCTAAAATAAATTTG
>NW_012044037.1:0-327 GCF_000956235.1 Wasmannia auropunctata
AATTTTGCACAAAGGCAGTACTTTGAGAGATAGAATTTTGTGTCAAAGGATTTTTTTCTTATTGCAAAATTAATCGAGATATAAATAATTAAAAATTAGACTACTTTATTTTTCAAAAATTCATAGTTCTGTTACTAATAATGCTAGCTATTACTGCTTTTTTTTTAAATACGCGAAAAATGTTCTAGTTTATGGGAAAAAATGAAAATTCCAAAAATGTTTTGTTTTCCATTGTTTATTTAACAATAAACTTTTCAACAATTTTTTTAACAATCGGGGAGAGAGTCGAAAAATCTGCAAAAATATTTTTTATATACTTTCAGTTTT
>NW_012044038.1:0-451 GCF_000956235.1 Wasmannia auropunctata
AGTTCAGACGTGTGCTCTTCCGATCTAATGATTAATGAATAGTAGAGAAAAGAGTGACTTGAAGCACAAAGAATATTTTCAAAGAACATATCTTTATTTGAGATTCTTAATTTTAGAAGATAATTAATGACTAAAGGAAAATAGTCGATCTAATTGACATAAATCTCTTAAAAAGACATCTTTATTTCTCGAGAACTACATGTTGCAATTTATAAAATATTGTAATAACGTTGCCACTACAAAACTATTTTTATTAATGGTGAATTTAATTACAGATTAATACACAAAGACATTCCAATGCAAACTTACAAAGTAAACCTTACATCTGAAACTTCTAAAACACTAATATAGAGAAATAAGATCTGTTTGAAACAACATATATATTATAGAGAATATTTTTGTAAAAGGAGAAAAGTCAGTTTTAAATAAGTATTATAAGTATTATTCTTTT
>NW_012044039.1:0-422 GCF_000956235.1 Wasmannia auropunctata
TTGTGAGGCCTTTGTCCAAGCTGGCAATACTGCCTATAGAATCATAAGATGTACGTTTATGATGTAACTTGCGTTATGTCCATCAATCCAACAAGTTTCGATTGGGTTCATTAATCTCGTTCAATTTGTCTAGTTGTAAGCCTAAATCCAGTTTATAAGCGTTGCAAACTATTTCCTTTTTATGTAGCCTCACTAAATTACAATTAATTAGATCTGTTTTTTTTGTTTTGAAAGCACATTCTTTCAAGGAGGGCGGCGTGTCTAGTAAATATTAGTCGCTATTAGAATAGCCCGCCAAATTCCCTGACGCTAGTAGCGCCTTGACTCGCGTTGTTAACCGAGCGCTGCGGTTCCCTTCTTGGTTCGCGCACTTCCGCCGAGCGGCGTTTTCCGTCCGTGCGAAAAAGGAGACGTCAGAACCT
>NW_012044040.1:0-628 GCF_000956235.1 Wasmannia auropunctata
TTAATCGTAATTGTATCGGTTCGGCTTATGTCTACTTGTTCAACATCTCAAAAACGAATTGAGCCAAAATGTATTTTAATTTGATTGATCATTTAAGTTCAGTTAGCATATACGTGCTTATAACGATACATATTTATACGTTTAAGTTACGTGTAGCCAGAGTTTTAAGAGTCCTGAGAGATGTTTAGTAATTTTATTCTTTTATTTTATATATTTTACAATTCGAAAGATAAGTTCTTTAAATTAATAGCAATGAGTTGTGAGGCGGGTTATAGTAATTTTTGTTAGAGCCTTTAAAGTTTCCCTGAACGATCTTTTTCACCATGTTTCTTTAAATAATAAGAATAATAAATAATAAGTAATTGGAAAAGTCGGTGGATAGTTAGTCCATCAATGTTAAAGGCAGCGATACCCGTAGGTGCAATTATTGCAACATCTTTTTTAAGAACTTGTTTTACCCAACATTTAATCGTTTTTATAAGATAACTTTTACCTGTTCCACCTTCACCACTCACATAATGTCTTAAGCATTTTGAATCGGAATCAATGGTATTTACGACTTTATCAAATACTCTCTTTTGATCATTATTTAATTCAGAAATTAATTGATCAATGTTTACCTTGCTTG
>NW_012044041.1:0-393 GCF_000956235.1 Wasmannia auropunctata
TTTTTTGCATTCCTCTTCCGATCTTTTTTCAAATATTATTTTTCTATTTCAATTGAAAATAAGACCTTTTGAACTGCTACATATTATATATAAAGTCTTGATATTTCTATCATTATTTTTATTATTACTACATCATTAATAATCTTTTGATTGAATATATAAAATTTTAAGGTCATATTTTCTTATAATTAATCGTAATTGTATCGGTTCGGCTTATGTCTACTTGTTCGACATCTCAAAAACGAATTGAGCCAAAATGTATTTTAATTTGATTGATCATTTAAGTTTAGTTAGCATATACGCGCTTATAACGATACATATTTATACGTTTAAGTTACGTGTAGCCAGAGTTTTAAGAGTCCTGAGAGATGTTTAGTAATTTTATTCTTTTAT
>NW_012044042.1:0-475 GCF_000956235.1 Wasmannia auropunctata
TGAAAAATAAAAATTCAAAATGTACAAGTAAATATGTACAAGTAAAATAAACTAAATATGTTAAATCACACACACACACACACACACACACACACACACACACACACACACGCGCGCGATTAAATGAAATGAAACGTCTATTTACATCTGTTACCACACAGCCGAAATCGATACAATACGTTTAATTGTTCCAATCTTATTTCATCATTATCTTTTAAGTTACATCTCAAATAGGAATCAAATCAGAATTTATTTTAATTTAACGATTGTTTTAAATTTTGTTAACATATACATGCTCATGATGAAGTAGTCTTATATTCAAGCCACGTAAAGCCAGAGTTTTGAGAGTTTAACAATACTATTTTTTTCTCACTTTTTCATTTTATACGGCGAAAAATAAGTTTCTGGTTTTTTATAATGGTAATAAGCAAAAGAAATGAGATTTGTTTAGCTCTTTATATTCTGCCAGAATTAT
>NW_012044043.1:0-465 GCF_000956235.1 Wasmannia auropunctata
AATGCGTGAAATATCAAATAGTTAATAACTCAATAATATCTGAGTTACTATTATTAAAATCGAAGTAATTTACTTACCAGTAGCATATTATCCATAAATTCGAATTTGAAAACAAGTCCAAATGTAGTAAAAGTTGAAAAATGACTGTACTGAAAAAATGAGTCAATGCTGGTGTCATGCTCGCCTAGTCTAGGATTTCTCATGATTGATTGTTTTACAATATTATTCACAATTCTTATTGTAACTGTAAACGGATTTTCATGAAGAAATAGTACATTAATATTTCGAATCTCATATCGTAATTATATTACTCACAGAAAAACTATGTAACCATCTTATCTTCAGAGATTTATTTTATACTGCTCCTCATTTATTTAATTTCTGTTTTCTGAAAAATAAAAATTCAAAATGTACAAGTAAATATGTACAAGTAAAATAAACTAAATATGTTAAATCACACACACA
>NW_012044044.1:0-312 GCF_000956235.1 Wasmannia auropunctata
ATAATTGATTAATAATTCATTAATAATTTACTAATAATTGTTTTTAGTAATTTATACTAATTATACTAACTTTTTATCTTACTTGTTGACGAATATTGACATTAATATTCTATCTATCTGCATTTTCTATGAAAATTTAGATTCTTAGAAATACGAAATGAGGTGTTGAGTGTCTTGCGGATGACATAAAATTAATATCATTCGAAAGCATAAAAATACAAAGCTTGATAATTCATATAAAAGTATGAGAAACATATTTTTCAATAATTATTAAATTACTCTTAATAATTAATTGAATAGATCGGAAGAGCA
>NW_012044045.1:0-1320 GCF_000956235.1 Wasmannia auropunctata
ACGAAAAAGAAGCATGATAGCAAAGTCGAGCTGAAACGTCCATGGCTGTATTTACGTGAGAACTCGGCTCACTTTTTGTATCTCGTCTGCAACTGAACCAAATGAGTTCTAAGTTCAAGTTAAAGTTTAAATTAAATAATAAAACTGTTTTTAATTTTTTTCTTTGTGCGTCATAAACAACTTTTTGTATCTCGTCTACAACTGAACCAAATGTTCTAAGTTCAAGTTTAAATTAGATAATAAAACTGTTTTTAGTTTTTCCTTTGTGCGCCATAAACAAAGATATCGCAATACAAAGTCCAAATTTTTAACAAACATCCACATGGTCATCATCAGCCGCGTGACTTTCCTTATACTTTCGACATTAGGAAGCAGCATTTCCTCAAGTGATACCCTTTAGATTAATATTATTGAACAATATTCAATATTACTACGTATTACGGATTGTTTAATAGCTGTATTGAAGGTTTATAAAAATATTAATTGTGTCAATCAGAAATTCTATGAAATATATTGCAGAACTTATAAAAAGTTGATCCGTTTGCAGGTACTATTGCACAATAAAATATTAATTTAGACGTTCGAAACTTTTTTAAAGAATTTACTAAATTGTTACATTATTTAATTAAGAGTTATATTAAATTGTTATATTAAATTATTGTTTATATTACATATAGTATTACATTGATTGTCTAGGAATCACTTAAACATGTTTCTCTCTTCTCCTTATTCTTTCTTTCTCTTTTATATTTAATATTTGTCTTGAATAGCTCATTAAAATGCAGCACAATATGGCAAAAGCTAACTCTATTATAGTTTGTGCGACATCAACCGGGCAGTCAGATAATTTCACTCATCGTATTTAATTTGTGATAGATATATTTTATTACTGGCTAAATTTTTTATTATACTTTAGAAATTAAAATACTTTAAATATAGCATATAATTATATAAGCATATAAAAAAACCAATCAATGTTGATTGTGTTCTTCTAATGCAGTATTTGAAGTAGTAACCGAGCAGAGGTGGAGATTTGAAAAATCTGTACAAGATCTGTCGTGATAAATATGAAAGGTTCAGATCATCCAGTAAATATAATAACAATAAAAATATAATAATAAATATGTATTTTTTTATTAGCATGTTTTTATTTTTAATTGTCTTGATTATTTTGTCAACCAATAATAATTGATTAATAATTCATTAATAATTTACTAATAATTGTTTTTAGTAATTTATACTAATTATACTAACTTTTTATCTTACTTGTTGACGAATATTGACATTAATATTCTATCTATCTGCATTTTCTATGAAAAT
>NW_012044046.1:0-338 GCF_000956235.1 Wasmannia auropunctata
CTATATGATTAATTAAAGTCGTCGTCGAATCTTCGATCGTTGTTAGTGGATTTTTTTTCTATCGTTAAATAACGAATTGTTAAAACTTTTTTATCCAAACGAGCTAAAAGTAAATAATTCTTAACGTTGCAGAATTTTCTGCACATAAACTATCTTATCTATCGTAATGTTTTAACTAAAACTGTTAATACGAAAAAGAAGCATGATAGCAAAGTCGAGCTGAAACGTCCATGGCTGTATTTACGTGAGAACTCGGCTCACTTTTTGTATCTCGTCTGCAACTGAACCAAATGAGTTCTAAGTTCAAGTTAAAGTTTAAATTAAATAATAAAACTGTT
>NW_012044047.1:0-508 GCF_000956235.1 Wasmannia auropunctata
CTTGTTGATATCGTTATAAAGATTATACTCGTATATACGAAGATAAGAAGATTGCTTTAAATGATATTTGTAATTCAAAAATTATTGGCATCAATATTTTGGTGTTAGGATTTTTATCATAAAATTATCTCTTCAATATATATCTCTCTCTAAAAGATAAAAAAGATAATAAGGTTATTTACAACGCAATTATTAAATATAGACAAAGAAAAAGTATCATTGTCTTACATACAATTTTTTATAGATACTAAATGATGTTATTCAACGACTATGATTGTAGTTGAATATCCAACATTACTATTGAGAACCTATGAGATATATCTCACAAATACAAAGTTTATTCGTTTACATATACAATATGTATATATACATATACTATATGATTAATTAAAGTCGTCGTCGAATCTTCGATCGTTGTTAGTGGATTTTTTTTCTATCGTTAAATAACGAATTGTTAAAACTTTTTTATCCAAACGAGCTAAAAGTAAATAATTCTTAACGTTGCAGA
>NW_012044048.1:0-617 GCF_000956235.1 Wasmannia auropunctata
TAAGCGCATCAAAAATAAAAAGGTGATTGTTACCGATAGGCATACCGAATTTAGACAGGAGGACCTCTGGACGCCCAAGTCCATCCTAAAACGCTCTGGCAGCGCGCGTTATTGATAAGTATAAACTTTGTAAACTACGAAAACTCGACACCCTCGTTTTTCTTTCCCAAACGGGGAGGGATGTTGTAAGTCTCGCTTTGCCTTACTTACAACGGCACACTTAGTAATAAGCAGGTCACTGTTGCAATCTAATATTGCAACGATGACCCATAATAATTGAGGATGCCGACGCAGGACTTCGGCAGCCTCAATACGCGCGTCCTCCAAAAACTGCGGCAGTTGCAATTAAGCAACAATTGCAACTGCTGAGCAGTGCAGTGGCCCACTTGAGACGGGATAAAACCCGCCGTCCAGCGGACCACTGCGGAGTTCAACACAACCATTAAGGGAGTTCACTTTAANCATTAACGCATAGCGTTACGCTGTCGGCACGCGCAGTAACCAATCTGTAAGTAACACGTCAAATATAGTGTATGTGTTAAACGATATACTGTGCATCAATTCTACAACCACCACTACGAGTCCCTTCCCACGTTACACCCCTGCCACGGTGTAAA
>NW_012044049.1:0-541 GCF_000956235.1 Wasmannia auropunctata
TTGCAATTACGAACAACCATAGTAGAAACATTCATACCCAGTGTCAACATTACTCTAAAAGGGGATAGTCCGGATCACGTAGACAAAACCGCGAAAATCACTCTCGAAAAAATCGACAATGCAGAAGAATTAAAGCACTTGACTAAACAAGTGAATAAAATCCATAAAGACCTAGAGAGTAACGATAAACTATTTTACCAGCGAAAACAATTTATCTACCCCATGACTACTAGCGGCATAATAATTTTCAGCGCCATAATAGTTGTAACATATTTAATATGTAAGCGCATCAAAAATAAAAAGGTGATTGTTACCGATAGGCATACCGAATTTAGACAGGAGGACCTCTGGACGCCCAAGTCCATCCTAAAACGCTCTGGCAGCGCGCGTTATTGATAAGTATAAACTTTGTAAACTACGAAAACTCGACACCCTCGTTTTCTTTCCCAAACGGGGAGGGATGTTGTAAGTCTCGCTTTGCCTTACTTACAACGGCACACTTAGTAATAAGCAGGTCACTGTTGCAATCTAATATTGCAAA
>NW_012044050.1:0-427 GCF_000956235.1 Wasmannia auropunctata
GACGTGTGCTCTTCCGATCTCGAGTTACAAAACTGCGTAGTTATAAATACTGAACATGTGTGCGAACAAAAACATGTTATAAATAGAATTAACGCCGAATCCGCGTGCGAAGTACAAATGTACACGAAAGGCGAAAAAAACATAAATTGTAAAATCATTTTTGAAACCGCCAGTAGCATCATGTGGGTAAAAACGAAAGACTCGTGGTTATATTCCACCGCATCAGCAGAAGCGATCACGGTGCAATGCCAAGGCTACCCAGATAAAAAAGAGAGTATTGTGGACACTGGCAAGGGATAACTCTACGGGAAAATTGTAAACTAATAACATCGAACGAAATAATTGAATCGGAATTGCAATTACGAACAACCATAGTAGAGACATTCATACCCAGTGTCAACATTACTCTAAAAGGGGATAGTCCGGA
>NW_012044051.1:0-583 GCF_000956235.1 Wasmannia auropunctata
CGCTGGACGACGGGTTATATCCATCTCAAGTGGGCCACTGCACTGCTTAGTCGTTGCAATTATTGCAACGACGGCAGTTTTTGGAGGACGCGTGCATTGAGGGCGCCGAAGTCCTGCGTCGGCGTCCTCAATAATTATGGGTCATTGTTGCAATAATAGATTGCAACAGTGACCTGCTTATTTCTAAGTGTGACGTTGTAAGTACGTCAAAGCGAGACTTACAACATATACTTTGCTCGGATTTAACACTAAAACAACCAAAGCAATTATAATACTTCGTAATTTTATCAAATTTTACGGTGCATTTTCTAATATTTTTCATGACTTTTGTTGCAATATGTAAATGATGAAATTTATTATTTCTCTTCATTTTTTTTTCAAAGAGTAAATGCATAAGTATAAATATACATTAATCGTCGGTAGTTCTAATGTTAATAAAGTTTTCAGGAAAAAGAAAGATATCGGCGTTGGATTCTACATGAATGATCATCTTGCGATTAAATGGTGAAAATAATTGAACGACAGATGGATAGATTATTCGTGATTTAAAATGAAAAGATTTTCAATTTTGCTTGTGAAATAA
>NW_012044052.1:0-694 GCF_000956235.1 Wasmannia auropunctata
TACTGGAATCGCTCAAGTGGCATTTTCGTAGATTTTCGTAGACTCGATTGCGAGATCTCGGGATTGACTGCACCAATTTTATTCGGACTGGTCTCAATTGAAAGTTCGTATCGACATTATATACGAAAGTGTCATTAGATTTTTCATTAGAACTTTCGTTTCCGAGATATTAAAATCGGAAATCTGACAAGGCAAAACTTCGAGATAAAGCTAGCGGTAGCGCTTCGACAGTGCCAGTGCCGTATACTCATAGGTCATCACCCGACTTTTATATACTTTATATACTACTAGCGTCGCGCCGCTACCGCGTCGCTTGATATGTGAATATAAGATTATTTTTATTGATATTTTTGCAAATACATTGCGCAATAACATTGTACAATAATATTTTTTTTTTATAATAACACTTTTAGTCTTTACGTAATACATAAAGCGCAAACTGTCAGATGACATCAAACGGTACGTAATTAGCAAATGATACTTGCCCTACAATTATTTTACATGATAAGTTACTATTGCTAATATCCTGAAATAAAACTCCATCTCATTCAAGACCACTTTAAACATTTTATTAAAATAATCCAAAAAAAACAAACATGAAAATTAACAATTAAATTAACAACTAAATTTAACAATTTAATATGAAATACAACAATTTTAAATACAATTTTAGTTATTAATTAATGTGTTTGCA
>NW_012044053.1:0-741 GCF_000956235.1 Wasmannia auropunctata
AGTTCAGACGTGTGCTCTTCCGATCTTTTTGTTGAATTTATTAATGCTAAATAACAATTATCAAACTGGATCATTGATATATTTATCCGATTATTAAATAATATACTTTAAACAAATGCAATAATTTAGTCCGACTTCTCAGTTTTAATTAACAATTTACATACAAACAAATCTCAGATATCGTTAAAACCCGATTATTAAATAATAAATTTTTTAAACAAATACAATAGTTCATTTTGATTTTTAAATCTTAATTATAATTTACAATTATCAAATATTATCGTTAATTTGTTATAAAAGGTATTGCGTTAAACATTTTATTATTTGTATTCGCAAACAACAAGGATATATATTGCAATGATGACACATAAAGACACGTTATGTTTTTGAACTACGCACGTAACCTCACATCAGAACGCATCTTGACGGACAGTCGCTCGCTTTGGGCATTGCGAATGCGCCTTGGCGGACAATCTGAATAATAAGACGAAAACTGGAATCGCTCAAGTGGCATTTTCGTAGATTTTCGTAGACTCGATTGCGAGATCTCGGGATTGACTGCACCAATTTTATTCGGACTGGTCTCAATTGAAAGTTCGTATCGACATTATATACGAAAGTGTCATTAGATTTTTCATTAGAACTTTCGTTTCCGAGATATTAAAATCGGAAATCTGACAAGGCAAAACTTCGAGATAAAGCTAGCGGTAGCGCTTCGACAGTGCCAGTGCCGTATACTCA
>NW_012044054.1:0-498 GCF_000956235.1 Wasmannia auropunctata
AACAATACTTTTTTATCGAATTGAAGACCACGGATTTTTAAAATTTAGACTGCTATTAGTTAAATGCGAATTGTAATGCGTATCAATTTTTGTTATGTTCTTTGATTTTATGTTAGGCATGAATTAATTATTGTAACATTGAAAATGACTCGTTCGAGGTCGAAACGTTTGTTATTTAAATAATGAATTTGTTAAATTAATAAATACATATTGGAGCGATATAACACCCAAGCTTTGGCTCGTTGGCCCTTTTTTACTTCTTTTATTAATATTGTAATAATTTGGAGCCTTGATTTTAAATCTTATTTTAATTTTTAAAAAATGTACGTTTATCATCTATTTTACTAATAAATATGATATAAATAATATTAATGTACAGCTTTAATTAATATATAATACTTTACCTGAATAGCGACGATACCAACAAACGCATGTAATGCGTTTTCGTATACTTCTTTCTCTGCAGTATTTGTCAAAATGTCTGTGACATTCATACCG
>NW_012044055.1:0-436 GCF_000956235.1 Wasmannia auropunctata
GCTATTGATGAATTTTGTTTGCTCGACCGTCATTACGATAATTTTCGTCCCATTTAAAATTACTTGCAGTTTTACTGTTATACCCGATTTTTCTATTACATATTTTAAAATGAATTGAGCGTCAACGATTTCGCGGTATGCGCGATGCAGATAAACCTTTTGAAGCATTTCGTTGTTTGCGTTACAAAGTCGACAAATTGCTTCACATGATCGTGTCAAAATACGAATTCGCGAACCCTGCACCAACGGCATTGCACCGACATGTCGTCTGATTTCCGTACAGGTTTCGCAACTTTGCTGCGCGACACACAGGACCGGCACGTGAATTTTCTCCTCGGTTAGCTCGAGCATCTCGTCTTCTCTCATTTCAAAGTCATACACGCGAATGCGACACGCCCTTTTCTGCACTCGCTCTTGCCTACAACGTTATGTTCAT
>NW_012044056.1:0-342 GCF_000956235.1 Wasmannia auropunctata
TTACGGAAAGAATTACGGAAGGAATTAGAGGAAGCGATGATCGTCATCGTGAAACATCACCAGGATTAGCACTTTGCCCAAGAAATAGGTCTGTACAAGATGGAGCTTCAGCGTCAAGAAAGAGTTGTATGTTGTTTCTTAACCCTTTTATGGATAACATAAAGCTGCGTGTGAACGGGCGTTAGAGAAACGCCCTATTAGCATATTTTCAAAAATTTCCCGTGATTCTGCAGAATTACGATCAATTGAATTGGAGTCAATCATTAGAAATGCTCATCTGAGAGGTCTGCACACTAGTCTCGAAGTGTTATTATACGAGTATGATTACAGAGCAGTAGTGAA
>NW_012044057.1:0-485 GCF_000956235.1 Wasmannia auropunctata
CTTGCGTTACGAATGGATGAACAAGTATTTGGTGTGACTCAATATAATTGTGTTCTGGATCAGGAGAGTCATTGCAATGGAAGACATTTGTGGCAAACTAGATCACACTGCAATACAGGAAGCATCCTTGAGCCCACAATAGCATCCTGTGAAATCTGAGGAGAATCTTGCCAACATGTTATCTAGGGGGATGTTGAGCCGGAGATGTTGAAAAATCAGGAACTATGGTGGAAAAACCCTGTCTGTTTGGAAGAGGGAAAGAAATATTCGCGAGAGCTTGTACTCTTGTTGGAATCACTGGAGAGGAAGCTGATGTCGACTGTCACGATGGAAGCGAAATTGGATATTTGGCATAAATATTTATTATTAAGCGATTATAAATGATTATTGCTTACTGCTTGCGGTTCGTACATAATTGCAGAAGACCGTCCGGTCGACGAGCGGGAGGAATTACAGAAAGAATTACGGAAGGAATTAGAGGTAGC
>NW_012044058.1:0-561 GCF_000956235.1 Wasmannia auropunctata
TATCGAATGAACGTGATCCCAATGGATGACAGAATAACGAAGACAATTCTTTCTATTATTTCCCAGATATACGATCTGCTGGGCCTGGTTAATCCGATTATCGTACAGGCGAAAAATATTTTACAACGATTATAGCAGTGCAAGATCAGTTAGGATGAATCGGTGCCGAGGTTTTTACATACAGATATGGAAAGCATATTGTCAGTAACTAAGGGTCCTAGAACAAGTGAGTATTTCGAGGATTGTTTTGGCGGCGCCGAGGAGAATCGAAATGTACGGATTCTGCCATGCATCGGAGACAGCATATGGGACATGTTTATATCTCAAGTCTGTTAGCGCCGAGGTTGAGCAGAGATGCAAACTGATCTGTGCGAAATCGCGCGTCGTTCCGTTAAAGAAAATTAGTCTACTCTATGTCTAGAGTTGTGCGGTGCGTTACTATTAATAAGACTGATGAAGAAGATGGACGGAACGCTTGCGTTACGAATGGATGAACAAGTACTTGGTGTGACTCAATATAATTGTGTTCTGGATCAGGAGAGTCATTGCAATGGAAGACAT
>NW_012044059.1:0-1029 GCF_000956235.1 Wasmannia auropunctata
CGAGCGGAGTCCTCTTACCAGGCGACGTAGTCTTGAGATAGTCAACTTGACTACAAAGAAATCGACAACTCGAAAGGTAACCGTATCTAAGCGGTGAGCCTGCTTGTCTGAGAAGCCCAGCGATTCCTCATCGGTAGAACCCGGTGATCATTCACCCACAGTACCCGATGGAAGTTTTCTTACGGAACCCAGCGAAGGGCTTTGCTAGCTACTCCGGTGGCGCTTGATCTCTATCGAGCTGTTGCCTCTTCCTCTTTCGCCCAGAGGAGCCATCCGGATAACTCGGGGCACTCAGACGGAGCAACCTCCATTGGTACCTCCGTCATCGAGACCTTGGAAAAAAGACGTTCTTGCTGTGATCGACAATATTCTCGGGTAAAGAACTGACATTGTCCCTACCGAGTCCTTTTAAAGGCTCGGCCCAATTTTCTTTCATCGCTAGAGGATCTCTCAGCCTTACAGTACAAACCGTCCTTTTCAGGACGATCTATATTCAACAAAAAAGCTAAATATACTAGCTAAAATATGATTATGGGAGCAGATGACGCAGAGAAGTTGAGCCGAGTCAAGGAAGAAATTAATAAGACGCTGTTATTTGGTTTCCGATGCGTCGAATTTGACAGAGATCGTGAACAGAAACGGCAGAGGGAATTATGAGAAAGTAACTGGGTGATTAGATTCGAACGCTGAGATTATATTAGAATGTCACAACGGATTTGCTCACATATCGAATGAACGTGATCCCAATGGATGACAGAATAACGAAGACAATTCTTTCTATTATTTCCCAGATATACGATCTGCTGGGCCTGGTTAATTCGATTATCGTACAGGCAAAAAATATTTTACAACGATTATAGCAGTTCAAGATCAGTTAGGATGAATCGGTGCCGAGGTTTTTACATACAGATATGGAAAGCATATTGTCAGTAACTAAGGGTCCTAGAACAAGTGAATATTTTGAGGATTGTTTTGGCGGCGCCGAGGAGAATCGAAATGTACGGATTCTGCCATGCATCGGAGACAGCA
>NW_012044060.1:0-313 GCF_000956235.1 Wasmannia auropunctata
AACAATTTTAGCTATCGCGCCACTGGCTGCTCAGTACTCCAAATCTCCTCCAAAATATCCGAAAATGAAAATATATGCTCAGACTCGTCCATGACTACTCGTTGACCTAGTATCGGAGATCCACGAGGGTCACGAAAGATATCCAATATCTCATCGTTTTCGTCTAACTCACTCACAATGTCAAAATACCAACTGTTAACAATCCATCGCCACTGATCTTATATATATATAAGGCTCTCCCCCACCAAAACAATATTGACGTTATTTTTTTTTAGTATGAGTAATAGTAGTAAAAGCTATGAACGCAACAAAA
>NW_012044061.1:0-590 GCF_000956235.1 Wasmannia auropunctata
ATATTTACATATAAATATTATTAAACATTAATATCCGCTTTGACCTTGTTGACGTTTCTTCATTTTAGTTTAAACATTCCATGATCGATTTATATTTACATATTATGAGTCTTAAATTTTGTTATGATATTTCCATTAAAAATATAATTTTACATGTATTACAATATATCATACAAAGTTATTATTTTTCTATAGGTTCGTGGTGATCTAAGCACATTGTGTTGGGTAGAAAACAATCGATGCGTCGATTCTCGACGTGAAGATTTAGTATATGTGGTTTATTCGTCACTCAATTTCAAAGATGTAATGCTTGCGACTGGCAAAATAACATTTAATCATGCGATTTCGCTTGGAAGGTTTTTGCAATATATGCCCTTAGGAATGGAATACGTAGGATTCGATGCCAAAGGACAACGAGTAATGGGACTTCGTGACAATGAGTATAAATAATGTTCCAAAATAAATATAATAATAACGTTGTGTATAATGTCATGAAATTTAAATTGAATTAAAATGTTTCCTTTTAGTTGTATAGCAAACGTTGTTGTGAAAGATAAATACTTGTGTTGGAAAATAAGATCGGAAGAGCA
>NW_012044062.1:0-961 GCF_000956235.1 Wasmannia auropunctata
TCAGGAGACGCGGTAGCGGCTCCCGCCAAGTATATTTTTTTCGTTACATACAGAGACGCTACAGTGTATTCTTTACCGGACGGATAACGTTTCTGTAGGAATAAATTATTATATCTTTTGATTATATGAATATTATCGGTAAATGCCTATTTTGTGAAAAAATCTATATTTTTCCTAATCACAATGCTGTAATAGCGATGTCCATAAGTGCATTTGATGCATAAGCGCATAAAGTGTATGCATTTTCTTGCCCGATTTTATGTCATTCAGATACGTCGTCGTCGTCGTCGTTGTCGTCGTCGTCGTCGTCGTCGTCTTCATCGCAAAATTTCAATCTTGTCTCCTTTCGTCTATAATTTATAATTTCGTCGCTGTTGTTGTCGCTGTCTTTTTCTTCGCTTTTTTTCATAAAATTTCAATGTTGTATGGTCTCTTTGGTCTTCTATATCGTCGTCGTCGTCGTCTTCATCGCAAAATTTCAATCTTGTCCCCTTTCGTCTATAATTTATAATTTCGTCGCTGTTGTTGTCGCTGTCTTTTTCTTTGCTTTTTTTCATAAAATTTCAATGTTGTATGGTCTCTTTGGTCTTCTATATCGTCGTCATTGTCTTCTTCTTCGCAAATTTCAATCTTGTCCCTCGTCTCTCTTTTGGCTTTCTCGTTTCTCTCACGACTTTCTCGTCTGTTTCTCTGCTTTCTCGTCTCTCTCACAACTCTCTTGTGGTTGTCGTCGAGGAAGTGAGTGTCTACGTGTTTGCCATCGAGGAATTAAGTGTCTAGGTGTCGTCTAGGTCCTTCGCTGTCGAAAAAGTGAATGTCTACGTGGTCGCCATCGATGAAGTGCGTGTCAAAATGTTTGCCGTCAAGGAACTAAGTGTTTGGTGTTGTCTAGGTCTTCGTCGGCGAGGAAGTGAATGTCTCTGTCTCTTATACACATCTCTGAGCGGGCTGGCAAGGCAGA
>NW_012044063.1:0-443 GCF_000956235.1 Wasmannia auropunctata
CAGAAGTTCGAAATGCAAGAAATGTGGCAAACGGCATAACACTCTTATTCATAAAGATGAAGCTTCGAAAACAGAAGAGGATACAGAACAAACTGCTTCAGTTGTAAATCACTGCATCAAGTCAAAGGACGCGAATGCCTCTGTCCATATTTCAAGAAAGCATGCATCACAGGTGATCCTATCGATGGCACTTGTTTACGTCAAGAACAACAAGGGAAAACGAATCGTTTGCAGAACATTATTAGACCCAGGCGCTCAATCAAATCTAATCACGGTTGCCTTGAGTCAAAAATCAGGAGACGCGGTAGCGGCTCCCGCCAAGTATATTTTTTTTGTTACATACAGAGACGCTACAGTGTATCCTTTACCGGACGGATAACGTTTCTGTAGAAATAAATTATTATATCTTTTAATTATATGAATATTATCGGTAAATGCCTATT
>NW_012044064.1:0-625 GCF_000956235.1 Wasmannia auropunctata
TGATCTTTAATTTTAGTGCGCATTTTTGGAAACCAATAGATTTTTTCGATTGCATTATACGTTTTTTTAAATTGAAATGACCTAATTTGTCGTGATATTTTCGTAGTACATGTCCTTCCATTTTTTCCGGTACATAAAACCTTAATTTACTATTTTTTTCTGTAAATTAATTTATCCGTTTCTAATCTCATAGTATTAATCTTCCAATTTCTCAAGTTTTTCGCGAAGTTCTCTGATTTTCGAGTTTTCTAATTTGCGATTCTGCTAACTCTAATTCAAGTGGATTATCTTCAATTACAAGAATTCGTGGCGCGACTGAGAGCATCTACATGTTGCATCTTAGTGCCAGGCCTATGCTCTAGGTAATCATATTGCATAAGTTCAATCGCCCACCTTTCTATTCGCGGATTCATCTCTTTTCTCCAAAGTCATTTTCAGTGAAGCGCAATCTGTAACGTCTTTAAGTCTAACACCATGAAGATATATGCGAAAACGGCGCAAGGCATAGATAACTGCGAGCATCTCTAGCTCAAAACTGTGGCTTTCAGTATCGGTCGTTCTTTTCGAAAAGTATGATACTGGACGAAATCTTGAATCTTTTTTCTTTTGCATCAGTACAGCGCCA
>NW_012044065.1:0-322 GCF_000956235.1 Wasmannia auropunctata
TATGTCATCGGAATAAATTTCTACTTGACAGGAGATGCAACAAAGAAAAAGATTTTATTAAATAAAAATATTATATTATTTATATGTACATTTAAATTGCTTATGTATTTTGAAAGAAATTTATGTCTTCCTACCCTTTTTTTTATATGTTGCAGAAACTATGAGAAAATATCCACCTCTTCCTATCTTGAATCGCGTTTGCACTAAAGAAATAAACTTACCGACAACAAACATTTCCGTGCCAAAGGGAACATTAGTAACTATACCGCTGCTTGGTTTACAGCGAGATCCATCGATATACCCAGACCCAGATAAATTTGAT
>NW_012044066.1:0-493 GCF_000956235.1 Wasmannia auropunctata
AAATTTGGCGTTTGCCTTTGTATTGAAATGTAGTGTATCTTAACTTCACCATGCCAATTGAAATAACTGTCACTGTAGCAACGTCCAGCGAAACTTACGAAAAATTCTTTGCACGAGTGTTCCGATTACAAACTGGTCTCAGACGATGATCCCATCCTTGTCGTCATTCTTTGTTGTGTAGGAGACCAGTAATAAGGAAAGTTATGCAAATCCCATTTAATTCCGATAAATATAATACATATAATAGTTCGGAGCACATCGGAGCAAAACCGCTCTTGTTCACATGCAAAAATCGATAGGCAGATCTCACGCATAACGTGTTCGTCACTCGGAGTACGTCACGAGGAGGGGGGAATTAGGACGCTCGCGCATATCGGAAATCTAATCCTAAAAGGCGGTTATTCAAAATAAGCATTCGCATAACAATTTTTTTAATAACTTTATTAATACGATCTATCATGGATATATGTATATTCATTAACATTGAGTAATA
>NW_012044067.1:0-343 GCF_000956235.1 Wasmannia auropunctata
CCGATCACGCACCCTTCACGTGATTACAAAAATTCTTGAGCACGATCTATAACGTATGCCTATGATCGATGCGTGTTGTTTACGTGATCGCAACACTTCACGCGAATACTGTCCGTGTACGTATGATCACCTCACAAAGTCGCGAAGCTATTGACGATATTTAAGAAGAAAGTAACGTACTTCTACACTATAGCAGCAATGTCTTGTACTGGCACAGAAAATTTAGCGTTCTCCTTTGTATTGAAATGTAGTGTATCTTAACTTCACCATGCCAATTGAAATAACCGTCACTGTAGCAACGTCCAGCGAAACGTACGAAAAATTCTTTGCACGAGTGTTCCGA
>NW_012044068.1:0-625 GCF_000956235.1 Wasmannia auropunctata
TTTTTGATACTTTATTGTTCAGATAGTCTACGACAGCCGTTCCTGATTGGAATTGTTGTACATCCTTTTCAGAAAGTTCCATAGCTGTTGCGATCTGTACTGCTTTCGCGAAATCAAGATCCTTCGTTTCCAATAATCTGGACTGTACTCGATGACTCTTCAACCCGAAGACGAAATGATTTCTCAACGCTGTCTTAAGATACTCCCCAAAATTGCAGTGCACGCTCAACTTATGTAAGGCTGCCACGAAATCCTTAATTGATTCACCTTCCCTCTGTTTACGTTGATAAAACCGAAAATTTTCGGCAATCTCCAACGGTTCTGGCGCGTAGAACTCACTCAGACTAGCGATCAGAATATCGAAGGTGGATGCATATGGATCCGCTGGCGCTAGCCGGTTACAGATGACGTCGAACGCCGCCGATCCGATGTAATGTAACAAGTATAAAACTCGTCGATCATTAGGAATATTAAAAATTTTAATTGCAGCCAAAAATCTCTGCAGCCATCGTTTCCATTCGACAGTCTCCGGATCAAAAGAACCTATCGCAAAAGTTCCTTGCATAACGACAGAAGGACTTTTCGTCGTCATGGTGCCGATCACGCACCCTTCACGTGATTACAA
>NW_012044069.1:0-307 GCF_000956235.1 Wasmannia auropunctata
CCGGAACAATGGGAGTTGCCCATTGAGACGTGTTAACTTTTTGTAAAATACCATCTCGAACCAGTGTCTCCAATTCTTGTTCAACTAGAAGAAGTAACTTAAAAGGAACTGTACATGCCTTTAAAAATACGGGTTTCGCATTTGTTTTCAAGGTCAAACTCGCTTGAATATCTCGAATACTTGTAGATAAAGGGTCTAATTTTTTACGGTAATTCTGTAACAATTCCGAAATTCGAGTTTTCGTGTGATCATGTGTAACATTCAACGCGTTAATTGAATCGGACAATTGTAAACGTAATTGTCGTAT
>NW_012044070.1:0-400 GCF_000956235.1 Wasmannia auropunctata
ATTGATTGGGTGAAATACTTATGTAAACACTTTCCTAACAATATAAAATAAAGATAATACGGTTTTTACATGAAACGAATTGACAAAATTAATATTTTTAACATTAATACGTAATAATGACTTCTCTACGTTGTGTTTAGTTATTAAATTTTATTAAATATTCTAACTTTCTTTATGATATGTTAAGCAATGTAATTCTGCCAAGCATATTGAAACGAGAATGTATCGTGCTAGCAACAGAATGAATTAGATGGGGATTAATATATAAAAAATTATATATATATATATTTAATATACTTAATAAATGTTTATACTATATCTCTGTTGGAACTGTCGAGCAAAGGAAGCAATCCGAAACCCTTCCGTGTTCGCGACATTCGCGTTGCGACTTGTAGTGATG
>NW_012044071.1:0-860 GCF_000956235.1 Wasmannia auropunctata
ATCAAGAAAGATACTATAAATTTACGACAGGTCTCGAGCACTTCGGGTTTGCCCGTTATAACATTGATTCCATATCTGTAAACTGTGTCCATAATTTCTTCCGTATATTCCTTGCATTCTGAAATTTATTTTTTAAATATTATATTGTGATTTATGTTCAATGTATAAAGAAGAATACATTATTCACCAGATGTCCAAATCTGTTACCGGTTACATTATAATTGTGTAAATTATTAAACTTTTATTATAAATTTTTATATCTATAAATTTTTCAATTCTATAACAAGTTCTGGAAATATACAGTCATATTTTACTTACTACGTTGCGATATCCTTTCCGCTGGATTGAGGGGTGACGATTCTTTCAATGATGAATGTGAGGGTGGAGGATGAAGTTTAGGAGGAGTTGCCGTACGAGATGTTGTAAAATTATTATCTGCTGCTGATGTATTAAATATTGGTATTGGTGTATTAGATGCTGATGGACGATATGGTGTGCAAGATGTTTGCATGACAGGTCTTAGTGAATCAAAAAATTCTGTGTTCTTTGAATAGGTTTTAGGAGTCGAGAAAAAATTCCTATAATTATTAGGAGGAGGGATTATAATCATCATTAGAAAAGAATATATTGTCGTTGTCGTATGACAAAGGCAGGAAATAATTAGTTTGAGTTTGATTCGTGGTCGATTGGAAATAAAAATTAGCTGGGATGCCCAATCTCTCGTGAACTTGGTTTAAAATCCTCTTCGAAGAGACATCTGAAAAATATAGGTATCTAAATACATACATATATAAAGCCAATAATAGTAATATATACTATATATACACAACCATATAAACACACACACACACACACACACA
>NW_012044072.1:0-845 GCF_000956235.1 Wasmannia auropunctata
CACGACAAAGTCTCTTTGAAATAATCTATAAGAAACTATACATATCGATATATTAATTTCGAATTAAACACCGTACAACAGATAGCGTAAGTTTGAAATCGATAAAATATCTATCGTGTTATCCGTATAGAAAACAGATTCGATTAAAACCGATTAAATACGCTACGATTTGTATTATTACACTTTCGTGATGACCGATAAACCTGTTAGAGAACGATACATTCACATAGAAATCCTATCAATTCTAATCGTTTTCTATCGTATTTTTTTATCGATGTATTAATTCCGAAGAAGTTCGACTTTGTATCGGGGAAGCCGAGTACAGACCCATAGATAATTCCGTGTGAAAATGTCATACAGAAAACAGTTTAATTCTTTCTTATCGTGTTCTTCGTATAGATTCTCATAGGATCTTCAAATGAGAAATTAACAATAGAAGCGAGTAGAGCGTCTTCAGTTATTTATTGATAAATTACTGTATCCAGGAATTTTCGATTAAAAATTACTCATTTTCAATAGTATATGCACGATCAAGTCTGTCATTGAAATAACCTATAGGAAACTATACGTATCGATGTATTAATTCCAAAGAAGTTCGACTTTGTATCGGGGAAGCCGAGTACAAACCCATAGGTAATTCCGTGTGGAAATGTCATACAGAAAACGGTTTCTTTCTTATCGTGTTCTTCGTATAGATTCTCATAGGATCTTCAAATGAGAAATTAACGGTAGAGGCGAGTAGAGTGTCTTCAGTTATTTACTGATAAACTACTGTACCCAGGAATTTTCGATTGAAAACTATTCATTTTCAATACTATATGCACGACAAAGTCTGTCTTTGAAAT
>NW_012044073.1:0-834 GCF_000956235.1 Wasmannia auropunctata
GTGTGCTCTTCCGATCTACGGTATATTGATTATAATCTGCATTAATAGATACGTTTTCAATGAGGTTGTATGTGAAATATCGCATATAAAAATTACTGAAAAAAAAATTTATTTTTTTTTATTCTATTATTACTTATTATTTTTAGAGTTTAATTTGTGTTTACTATTCCATATATATATTTTTTATTTTATTAATTACAATTTATACGCAGGTTTACAATTTTTGAAAACATTGATTCGAACCTAAGATCCCTAGAACTACAGACTTATACGCTAACGCTGAGCTAATGATACTTTGTAGAAAGGACTTATTCTTTCCATTATTCTCTTTCCGCTTTTCCTATCATGTTCTCCGTATAAATTTTCATTGGATCTTCAAGTGAGAAATTAATGACAAAGACGAGTAGAGCATCTTCAATTATTTACTGATAAGCTACTGTACTCAGGAATTTTCGATTGAAAACTATTCATTTTCAATATAATACGAGTACAATAGTATATGCACGACAAAGTCTGTCATTGAAATAACCTATAGGAAACTATACATATCGATGTATTAATTCCGAAGAAGTTCGACTTTGTATCGGGGAAGCCAAGTACAAACCTATAGGTAAATCCGTGTGGAAATGTCAGAAAACGATTTCTTTTCTATCGGTTCTTCGTATAGATTCTCATAGCATCTTCAAATGAGAAATTAACGGTTGAGGCGAGTAGAGCGTGTTCAGTTAGTGTTATTTACTGATAAACTACTGTACTCATGAATTTTCGATTGAAAACTATTCATTTTTAATAGTATATGCACGACAAAGTCTCTTTGAAATAATCTATAAGAAA
>NW_012044074.1:0-1319 GCF_000956235.1 Wasmannia auropunctata
TTTAAAAACTATGTTTGTATAAGTTATTATTAAATACCAATATCATTGTATCTATTATGTTTATATTGCAAAGATTGTGTTATAACTTATAAGATTGTTTTCTTAAGGTAATAAATGCTTGCTGTTCATCGTTTATAATTTATAATAATTGCGATTCATACTTGCGCATTAAAAATTACTACTTGGAAATTCAAATGAAAACATTAGCTTAAAAGGTCACAAAATGAATGTCTAATAACATTAGAAATTCTAAACGTAAATAACTTTGTCATAATATATAGAATAATTAACGGATAGAGACGAATTATCACAATATTTCGATATTTCATCGTAACTGATTGTTTGACTGATATTGATATTGTATTAGAATAAACAGCTTAAAAGTCGCACGGTTCATTCAAAGTCTATAGTGCATTGTTATACCGTTATTGTTTGAAAAGGTTTTATTAATAAACTGAAATTGATTAACATGGCACACGAAATGTTACATCAACGGAATAACAATTGTTGCTGTAAAGGGTCTTGCGGGTTAAGGAGGGGATTTCCGGCTCTGCACGTAATTGATCGTCATAGTGGGCAAAATGTCCATCCAGATAAAAGAAATTTTTATGCCAAGTTTTATTTCAAAAGACCCATACTATTTCGAAATATCACAGAAGATGTGATTTTTCATAAATATTTTTTTTCCGCTAAATTTAAATTAATATTTACAACAAAATTTATGATTACAAAGGCTATACATATATGTAAGTTTGAATTTTGCTATTCTTTTATGCTGAAAATTCTGTTTTTTTTTAAATCCTGAATATTTTAAATCGCATTTTCTCTAGATCTAAAAAATTGACTACTTTTAAAATAATTCAGTACATAAGTATTATAACATATTACTCGTATATTTGATATTTTTTTGAGATTTTTTGATTTGAAACGTGACAAAAAATTAAAAATCGGTTTTTAAAATTATTTTTTTGCCTTAAATGCGTTCGGTTGACATATATTAAATTATTTCTAAATATAATTACTTATCTCCGATCTTACATCTGCAAACAATAGTATAAAACTTTAATGTTATAGAATTTGCGTAGTTTAAACTGCGAGATTTCAATTTTTTTCTCACAAGGGAACCTCGCGAAGTGTCAAATTCTGATTTTAATGAAACTTGGTACACTTTGAGGTCACATAAATAGATGAATTTAGAAATTATCAGTTGGTGCTAAAAAACGATTTAAAGGGATGAATCCATTCCTTATATGTAAATTAATTCTTTTTTCTTTCGTTATATCTCGAAAACTATTCAAGATATCAAAAAATGTTGTATA
>NW_012044075.1:0-218 GCF_000956235.1 Wasmannia auropunctata
ATTATAAAATTGCATAAATATTGTTTTATCGTATAATTCAAAAAATAAATCAAAATAAAATTTAAAATCTATGTTTGTATAAGTTATTATTAAATACCAATATCATTGTATCTATTATGTTTATATTGCAAAGATTGTGTTATAACTTATAAGATTGTTTTCTTAAGGTAATAAATGCTTGCTGTTCATCGTTTATAATTTATAATAATTGCGATTCA
>NW_012044075.1:12790-13348 GCF_000956235.1 Wasmannia auropunctata
TATAATATATATATATATAATTATTTCGATATCTCTCTCTCTTTCTCTCTCTCTCTCTCTCTCTCTCTTTCTCGGTTGAAAAATTAATATTAAATAATAAATTAATATGTTTTTGAAAATTATTTTTACCAATATTTTTTTCTCTTTCAGACCGTACAATTTTTATCTAAAACATTTGTCCACATTTTTTCTACTTTTCGAGATATTTCGATGCAAATGTAAAATGTATACATAACTTAAAGTAATTTTGCAGGTTTCCAAGTTCTGATGAAAAAGAATGAGAGCTTAGGTAACATCAAAAAATAGTTTAATAAAAACAAAAAGAAATTCATAGACATATGGCTCGGATAATAAGAATTTTGATATTTGACAGATCTTTTTTACGAAGTTTTCGAAGTTCCAGAAAGTAAAATAAAATTCGTACATAAATGCGACTTGCAGCGTTCAAAAGCATGAATCTTTATCTTTAATTTGCGTACTCGAAGAGCATTGTGCGATTTTTTTTCACCGAGTTATTCAACATTGAATTGAAAAGGACCATTTTTGCTTCCATATTGA
>NW_012044076.1:0-433 GCF_000956235.1 Wasmannia auropunctata
GATTAATTATCCGTCCACTGAAAAATCACACGAAGGAAAAACTCACGGCGATTTATTAACACACGACCCGTTTACTCGACGATAACAAACAATTAATTTATTTTAATATCGAATTTATCATTTAATAATTATCAATCAATGTCGATTAATTATTCGTCGACTGAAAAATCACTCGAAGAAAGAAACACGCGACAATTTACTGACACACGAGGCGTTCACTCGACAATAGCAAGCAATCGACTGACTTTAATACCAAATGTATTAAGTAGTTAATAATTATCAATCAATGTCGATTAACCCTTATATGCACAACCGGGTACCCGTGTATTCACCGCGCCATATTATTGCTCATAACTTGATTAAAAATTGAAATATCGATTTGTCCCTCCGGATCCCCATTATTTAACTCTTTTAGAATATAAAACCACTAACA
>NW_012044077.1:0-1308 GCF_000956235.1 Wasmannia auropunctata
CAAATTAACGATGATATTTGATAATTGCTAATTAATATTTAGAAACAAACTATTACATTTGTTAATAAAGTCTATTATTTAATAATCTGGTAAAGATATCGATGATCTATCTCTTCGATAATTGTTATTTAACATTAATAAATTGAACGGAATAAGAACTAAATCTCTCGCACTATCCATTAGTTTATAATGCAATATCTAACAAATTAACGACAATATTTAAGATCTGTTTGTGCAGTAATTGTTAATTAAAACTTAGAAATCGGACTGAATTATTACAATTGTGTAAAATCCACTATTTAACAATCGGGTAAAGATATTGATAAATCACATTTAATAATTGTTATTAATTAATACTAATAAATCGAATAGAAAAAGTTCTAAATCTCTCGAGCTGTCCATATATTTGTTTATAAAGCTATTACTTATAAAAAGTCAGAGATTTATAATGAAACTTATTTAAAAAAAAGTATTTATCTCAAGTATATAAACAAGTATTGTTTGTTACATGTTTCCTAAACCAAAATTATTTCTTTATCAAATTCAAAAGTCTACTAAAAAGCAGTGAGACTCCTAACAAAAACTCTTTTAAAATATATATATATATATATATATGTATATATATATTTACGCTATGTATGGTATATAAAAAAGTGTCGTACGTTACATCTTTTCTAAATTATTCATAATCAATTATCTTTTCCTCAATTTATAATTTTATTTAAATATTCGTAGTACATAAATGGATATTTGCAAGAGAAACTTGAGTTTGATAACCCAATAGATTAACTGAGTTTGATAACCCCATAGATTTCCAAAAATTGTGAAACTATCTGCGCATTTCGTAATAATGTAGCAGTAACAAAATGTGTTAGATGTACAAAATCTTTGTATAAAAAAGAATTTTTTAAATATCAGCATCATTTTTAATATTTTTTTAAATTTCTGTGCAAAGTATACAACAAAATAGAAAAATAGATATAGGTGAAAAATGACATAATTGTGACGAAAATAAGAAATATTTGTAAAAAATGTAAAAAAATTATAAAAACGTAAAAAATATAAAAGAAATAATAAAAAACAAAAATAAAAATACTAAATAGGGATAGACTCTCGCCACCTCCTCGTCGGTTATTTCTGGGTTCGGCAAAAAGCGAGAAAAATTAAGTAATTAAATTCTAATACCATGAATTAAATTGCAAAAAATTAATTACTCGTATTTATTACTATAAGAGATAGTTTGCATCCTTAAACCTGCTCCATTGCAGATATAAAAAAATTGATGTTTATTATTTTTGACTATTCTAG
>NW_012044078.1:0-396 GCF_000956235.1 Wasmannia auropunctata
TTATATATATCTTATCAATTAAATATTAATGCAATCCGGGCACGCCAAGTTTTTGCTTCACTGTGATCCCATTGGTCATTTTAGTCACTTTAAGCTTGTTTTATGAAACTTAAAAATATTTGGAAAGACTGGCATTAAACTTTTGCTGCATGTACTTTTGAATGGTTAAACGGTTTTTAAAAAGAAATTTTTGTTTCTATGTCTAATCAAATACTTGGCAACTTGTATGATCTCATATTTGTTTTTGAACAATTTTTATTTGTTAAAATAATATTTTTGGTTTAGGAAGAATGTAACGTACGATACTTTTTTATATACTTGGCGTAATCTTTTTCTTTTTTTAAAAAAAGAGTTTTGGTAGGATCTCATTACTTTTTGGTAAATTGTTTTTGGATA
>NW_012044079.1:0-1033 GCF_000956235.1 Wasmannia auropunctata
ATGCTTACTTTTTCCATAAAAATTATTATAAATTAGAGACAGATATTTTCAAATTTTTATTTGTACTTCCGTCGTTCACTTCATGTAAAAATTAAAAAAATTGTGTCTCTTGTTCCAAGTTTCACCAGTTCGAAGAACCCTGCTATACTAATTGAAGAATTATGCAAACACGATTGTCGGTTTTGATTCTAATTCTATTATTTAAAAAATTGCTGAATATAACTAATCGTTTTCACGCATCCAAGATGGCTTTCCGTCTTGAACTTATTTGAAAGACGGTTTAAAATCACAAAGATATATATAGCATAGGGATTAATGGCCATTCTAATGTTTAATCGTAATATAAAAATACTTTTCAAATGTCCTATTATATATTACAATTCTTTCTATCTCTTATCTTTTACACATTTTATTGTACAAAACAGTGATTTTCGGTCATAATAATATTTCTTTTTTTGTTAAAAATTTGAAAGGCATAATCGCAAGCGACTTACCATATATTGCTTTAATTAATTTCGTTGTTGACAATGGAAGATTTCCTCGCTCTCCCCACGCAGAAAAGTGTGGTATGGTCTCATCCGTTAATCCCTCTTTAAAACAGTATTTTATGGTGTCGTGAAGGGACAAACCCCCCAAAAATTTGAAATATTCAACCTGCAATAAGACAGTACATACATTTAATTGTAACAAATTTGATTTATTTCATTTCTATATGAATAATAAACTATATAATGTACTTTTTTGTAAATTTGTACGCAACATATTTATTGTTACACAATCTTATGTCCAAAAATAAATATGAGATCATACAAGTTGCCAAGTATTTAATTAGACATAGAAACAAAAATTTCTTTTTAAAACCGTTTAACCATTCAAAAGTACATGCAGCAAAAGTTTAATGCCAGTCTTTCCAAATATTTTTAAGTTTCATAAAACAGGCTTAAAGTGACTAAAATGACCAATGGGATGAACAGTGAAGCAAAAACTTGGCGTGCCCGCATTTTAAATATATCTTATCAATTAAATATTAATA
>NW_012044080.1:0-395 GCF_000956235.1 Wasmannia auropunctata
TTGATAATAAAATTAATAAAATAATGTACATTTATATTTGTATCGTTTATTATAAAATAAAGATTAAAATCACAAGTTTTTAAAAATATCGTTCAAACGTTCTCCTGGATACAAAAGCAAACTTTTTCAGGCCATATAATTTTTTTTCGTTCATCTATGATCTAATTTATCGAAATTTCATACTTTAATGTCAAAGTCAAATTTTGTGTTGATCCGTGTAATCAGCAGTCTGAAAAATCCCGGAAAAGCAATATTCATTCAGATTATTTTGAATTTCGCAATATTGGATAGCCATATTGCATCCGCCATTTTGAATTTCAGAATTCAGATCTCAGATTTCACGTTTGTAACCAGCGACCCAAAAAACAATAAAATACTGTCGGAACTATTTTTAA
>NW_012044081.1:0-1057 GCF_000956235.1 Wasmannia auropunctata
TCGTAGAAAATCATGGCTCGAAAATATTCGCGCGTTAATTCCACTTTTCACAAAACTCACTTTGTTTAAAAAATTACTAAACAGAGACAACAGCATATGTTAAAAATTTGTAAATGCTATTTGGACTAAAAAATCTCGGAAAATACGAAAAAAATATTTCTGACAGTGCCATCTTACAGGAAATAGCTAAACCGCAAAACTTTTAAAGCAACCTACCCAAATAGGAAAATAATGTTTAAAAAATGTGTTAAAAAATCATTTAAGAAACGTTTTTAAAAATGTTATAAAAAACGTTAAAAGTAATGGGATAAGTCCCCTTTTTTTATTAAAAAAATGTTTATTTTAACGTTAAAAAGAATATTTTTTAAATGTTATAAAAACATTTTTTAAAGATTTAGAAAAATGTTAGAAAATATTTATATATTATTTAAAAATATTCTTTTAACGTTAAATAAACGTTTTTTTAATGAAAAAAAGGGGACTTATTCCATTATTTTTAACGTTTTTTAAAACGTTTTTAAAAACGTTTCTCAAATAATTTATTTAAACGTTAAAAGAAAAATGTTTTTTAAGATTTGCAGAAAATGATTTTTAAAATTAGAAAAACGTTTCTTTAAAGATTTGGCAAAACTTTTTCTACCCAATAAAACATCATTTAGAAAGGTTTATTAATAGGAAGAATTGTTTAGCTAATTATTTAATTAATTATTTATTAATATTGTAATAATTGATAATAACTGAATAGTAAAATATTAACTTAATAGTAAAATAAACGTATGAATAATAAACTTACAAGGAGATGCCACGAACTGTAAAATACGGAATGAGATGAGCCATAGCCCATTTGAGAGGGGGGTTGCGTGTACTAACACGGTAAAAGGGTTAGCGTGAATGGGCTTTGGTTTCTGAGAAAATTGCAAGTAAAGTTGGTCGTCCGATCAGCTGTGCGGTAAGTACCCGAACCGTGAATCGGTAAGCAGGAAAGCGGCGTAGCAGAGCAGACTGAGGCGCGCGGTGTTCTTTTACTTCGCGGCCGACGAGAGTTCGCGTCCCCGCA
>NW_012044082.1:0-1529 GCF_000956235.1 Wasmannia auropunctata
ATATACTTGTCAATTTGTATATAGTTGTTTATTTGTATATAGTTGTTTATTTGTTTATATTTGTTGATTTGTATATATTGTTGATTTGTATATATTGTTAATTTGTATATACTTGTCAATTTGTATATACTTGTCAATTTGTATATAGTTCATTTGTATATATTTGTTGATCTGTATATATTGTTAATTTGTATATACTTGTTTATTTGTACATATTCCCCGTCGAGACTCGTCACCTTGCCGTGGTGAAGGGGCTCCTTGTCACTGGATGGATCACTCTTGGTCCGACAGTGACCACTCGTGACAAGGTCTAAGAACGAGTCGCGCGTCACGTTGTTTGCTACATTTACAGACCAACCATCGTCTTCTCGACGTAATCTCTATCATGTTTCCTACATTCACAGGGGAAGGCTCCCTGCCGTTGAATACCAATATATACCTCGTCTTTATTTCTGCATGGTTTTTTTTACTATCAAGTTTTTTTCTCGTTGCGGGGGGGCTTCGCCCTCCCCGAAGCCCCCCCTGACCAGGGGGCTTCGCCCCCTTGGACTCCCACCAGAGGGCTTCGCCCCCTGGACCCCTGACCAGGGGACTCCGCCCCCTGGACCCCCGGCCCCGTTAGCCAATCCCCCGCAGTGTGTCATTCTGTCGACCTGATATTGCCTGAAATACCTGAAACGGAATATAACTTTTGACATTATTTTAACATATCGTAATATACTTACCGTTGCGCGAGTTGCTTCCGGTTGAGCGCGGCCGATCGACATCCGTCCTTTGGAATCGCCAGTGTTGGATAAATGAAATGGAATATGATATTGTTACAAATTCGACAACGTGCAATCGCTACTTACCGTTGCGCGAGTTGCTCTCGGTTAGAGCGTGGCCGATCGACATCCATCCTCTGAAATTGCCTGTCTGGGATACCTGAAACAGAATGAAACATTGTTACAATTTGTGCAACATATGTAATATATTTTATATTGTATATATGATATGTAATATATTATCTTTACTTGTCATTGAGAGATTACAGTCTCCTGTTGAGCGATTGACATCCTTCCTGGATGACTCTAACAGCTAAAACATAAGATAGAATAATATTAGTGAAGAAACAGAGAATATATTTAGTCTAATACTTACCTTATTTCTTCATCTGAACCGGAGAGTTGTCAGCTTGTATGGATTCTGAAAAATAGATAACCAACATTAAGAGTTTTGCCACAATTTTCATTCTTTTTACATTCTTACGTTGCAGCCATTGGTTGTCCTGACCGATCCACTTTTGCTTGACTACCTGAAACAAAGGACAAAGATATTAATACACAAACAACCACAATATTTTCTACTTACCATTTTTAGTTGCGAGGGTAGTGTCTTCACGTCGATGATCCACAATTGATTAAAGAAAACAGGAACCTGACAAGAGACACTGTAATTAAAATCCGATCGCATGTGTGTTTGCAATGACCAACTGTGTGGTCGTTGTCATGGTTGTCTTTGACGATTTATTATTTTTTTTCTCGTTGCGG
>NW_012044083.1:0-2044 GCF_000956235.1 Wasmannia auropunctata
CAGTGATAAATCGATTCAATTTACAATAATTTTATAAATATTAACAGTAAAAAACTGACATCACAACATAATACTAATATAACATAAAGGCATGTAACAAAGTGGTTGTGAGAATATTAGTTTCACTTCTATTTTTTCTGACTTCTGCGGCGTAAATCCTCGCGCGGCGTATATACCGGGTTTACCCTATGTTATATATATGTTAATCGCTAATACAAGAATCGGAAGTTGACCACAGGACTAATAAAGAAAAAGCAGTTGTCAATCATATAATTTATGTAAAATAATTTTGTTATATTATACGTTGTATGTGTACTCTTTAGAAAGAACATTACACTTGTTATTATTTCAAAATATTCATATTAGCGTGAAAAAATTATGCATATCCCTTCATTCTCTAACATAGATTATTTTTATAAATAATTACTGTACTCACAATAGAGTTTATTTCAAACCATTTAATATGATATTATAATTAGATTTAATTTATCTCCTTTAGTTAGCAAATTAAAAAAGATTGACCACATATGCTACCCTCGTATAGAATATTGTATATTGTAATCGGAAAAAAACAATGCAAAAGTTATATAATGGTAGAGATAAAACCAACAACAAGTAAACTGAAAATGTAAAGTGTAAAAATAATTTATTAATATGACAAAATTTTATAAAAAGAATAGTAAGAAAATACTGCATATTTTGGTTACATAGAGGCTTTTTCGGCAGTGATAATATTTATAAAGATTATAGATTAGTAAATATACTCAAAACGGAACATGATAAATTGATATGATAAGATTTCTTGAGTTGGCTCATATTATTGGTCTTATCTTTACAAATTGTATTGTATATTAACAGCCATATTAAAACATTTACTTATATTTAATAATGTAAAAATTATTTTTAAAATTATTTATCAATTATTTTTCTTATGCATAATAAACTATAATGTCACAATATTGGTTTGGCCATCCATTTGTCCATCCATCTAATTGTCCATCTATAAGATTTTGCAGAAATGGCTTAACTTTCTCAAACTCTTTTTACCTCAAGAGATATTCAAGGATCTAATTAGCTCCATCAAAATTTGTTAAATTAGTTGATCAATAAGAAGATCAAAAGTCAAGGTTAATAAATGTTCATATTTTGATAAATTTTGTATGTAAAAAGGCCAAATCAGATATCAATTTTTTGCATTTTCAACAGAGAATAAAATTGTTAATTGAACTTAGGTAACAAACAACGGTTTTTCACTATTTATGCATGTTAGTTAATTATATCCGTTGCATAAGATTTATTATTTTTCCTATATATAGACAGAGATTATATGTATAAGCATATACAAGAACATATTTTATATAATTATAGTTTATATTTCATATCATATTTAATTATACAGAATTGATGGAAAGAATTATACAGATTGTTTTCAAACAATCACAACAAATTTAAAGACATCAAATTGAATAATTTTTGTAACCATATCTGGTGATATCTCCTTAAAATGCTAGGTATCAGTTTTTAGCATTATTGAGTTAGCGTTTATATTGTTCAATAAGATCTAATTCCTTTAAGTTTGCCACAATTGTCTGGAAAACCTGCACATTGATTGATATAATTTTTTTTACCAGAATTACTACTACTTCTATTATAAGGGAAGGGGGGCAAATCTCTTCTGCAAGCTAATTTCAAGTTTACAAGATATGATTTTTCACTAAAAGAGTACTTTCCACTTTTAAATATACAAAAAACTTAATTAGAGTTCCCAAAGGTCATGTATAAGGATATAAATTTTTATAGAAACTGAAATCTACATTTGTTATTATTTGTCCCACCTTAGGATAGTGACACCCTATAGGGTAAATGGTGACAATTACAAAATACATAGTTCTTAATTTCTATTTGATCTTCCTTTTGACATTTTGATTAGAATCGCAAAAAGTAAAAAAATAAAGATAGAATAAAAAACAAAACAAATTTTTGGCTGCTTTTTGCAAAACCAAACTAATAATTCTTTCTTATTACAATAAAAGCCTATGAGAGC
>NW_012044084.1:0-393 GCF_000956235.1 Wasmannia auropunctata
ACGTTCGTATGTGCGAATTCATTCATATCCACTTTGTGGTCTCTCTCTCTCTCTCTCTCTCTCTCTCTCTCTCTCTCGGCAAAATAGGACATCCTTCTGCAAATTATCCTTCTACTAAGCGAGGATGAAGCATTTTCTTACTGTCATACAATTCTTCAATTACGAAGATCTTAGCTTTTGTATATCATATAATATTGTCTATTATTTTAATAAAATTTAATGTGTCCTGATAATTTTGTTTTTTAACCACGCGCACACTCATTTTCTTATAAAAAAAGGAAATATTTACGGAAAAAGAAATTTTAAATATTTTGCCATGTGTGCTTAAATATTGATGACAAAATGCGAGATGAGCGTATATTCAAATAAAATAAAAATTATTTCAATATCAAA
>NW_012044085.1:0-504 GCF_000956235.1 Wasmannia auropunctata
TAATATCATCAATTCTTGGTGCTATTAATTTTATTTCAACAATTATAAACATACATCACAAAAACATGTCAATAGATAAAATCCTCCTCTTAGTTTGATCTATTATAATTACTGCCATCCTACTCCTTCTTTCTCTCCCTGTATTAGCAGGTGCAATTACTATATTATTAACAGACCGCAATCTCAATACTTCTTTCTTTGACCCCTCCGGAGGAGGAGACCCTATTTTATACCAACACTTATTTTGATTCTTTGGCCACCCAAAAGTTTATATTCTAATTTTACCAGGATTCGGTTTAATTTCACATATTATTATAAAAGAAAGAGGAAAAAAAGAAACATTTGGATCATTAGGTATAATCTATGCAATAATTGCAATTCGCTGTTTGTAGCGCTCTCGCGGGGGTTGCTCGCACTACGGGTAGCCCTTGTTCAGGCGCTACGCCGTACAAATGGCGCGCGCAAGGCGGCGCGTGCTTGTGTCGGTACAGCCGTACCGCCACA
>NW_012044086.1:0-322 GCF_000956235.1 Wasmannia auropunctata
ATGTAAATATCTATATTCTTCATAAAATAATACATATATACATTTTTAGAATGCAATAGAGATCAAAATAGCATTATAAAAATTATTAAATCAAACGATAAAAACCTAACAAGATTCCCCAAATTAAAACTAAGTAGGTACAAGTAAGGCAGATGGGAATCAGCGTGGTTGTTGGTACGCACTAATTTATTAGTGCGTACCTATGGGAATTCGCGGCAGGGTATCCACAAGTTGCATATAGTGATATTTTTTTGCTTGTAAGTAACAAGACAGCAAAATTCAAATACTTGACCATTTGTATATTTTCTCAAATATCGGATTA
>NW_012044087.1:0-334 GCF_000956235.1 Wasmannia auropunctata
CCTGGATCGCCGGGTTATGTAGTCTCGCATCTTGTCTGTCATACCACTTCGAAGTATCGATATATAATACTTTTTATTGCCTATATAAGGTATAATCAACGCAATTAGATTGCATTACTTTTATAAATTATTTTTTATTAATTAAATCTATTAATTATCTCTTAATTTTTTATTTTAATTGTAATTAATAGTAAAAACATAAATAAATACAAATAAAAAAATAATGTAAAAATGTAAATATCTATATTCTTCATAAAATAATACATATATACATTTTCAGAATGCAAAGAGATCAAAATAGCATTATAAAATTATTAAATCAAACGATAAAACC
>NW_012044088.1:0-925 GCF_000956235.1 Wasmannia auropunctata
AATTTTTTTCGTAATTTATAGATCCTTATATGCTCTTAAAGTGTTGACATTTAAATTCAGGACACCCTGCATATGTAAGTAACATATGGATGCGAATTTGTAAATGCATTTTTGATGTACCTCAAGAAGTTAAGGCGCAAATGATACTCAGGATTCTTTTACTTGACGTAATAAGATAAACATATTTATTGAAGTGGAGGAAGAACGCCAAACACATTTGTTCTCAAATGTTTACAAGCCCTGCCGCGAATTCCCATAGGTATATTCCTATAGGTCATGTCCCATGGGAAAATGACCCAGGTGTCCTATGGATAACCTATATGGGACTTATATGGGACCTTCATCCCAAGTAGAAAATAAACTAGAAATTAGCCAGTAACTGGCCAGAAATTCTGATTACTGACCAGTAATTGGCTAATTGCATTGGCTAGATACTGATCAGTTTGGGCGACACTGATCAGTTTAAGCAATAACTGGACAAAAAATTTAGTCCATTTCTAACTAGTTATTGGTCAGTTACTAACTGGATTTTCCAAAATATTTTTTGAAAAAAATTTAAAAAATAATTAAAATAAGAACTTTTTTTCACTTATTATCATTTTTCAACAAGTATTTATAAATTTTAAATAACTTTTATCAAAACACTCATAATTTTTAGATATATTTTTATTATAATTTTTTTCAAGTTGCAATGGTGGGTTTTGAACCTGGATCGCCGGATTATGAGTCTCGCATCTTGTCCGTCATACTACTTCGAAGTATCGATATATAATACTTTTTATTGCCTATATAAGGTATAATCAACGCAATTAGATTGCATTACTTTTATAAATTATTTTTTATTAATTAAATCTATTAATTATCTCTTAATTTTTTTATTTTTAATTGTAATTAACAGTAAAAAACATAAATAAATACAAATAAA
>NW_012044089.1:0-656 GCF_000956235.1 Wasmannia auropunctata
TTTGTAATGACAAAACATAATGTACATACAATTTTATATCATCGATACGTGCAGCGTAGCAACTTATCTCGCGAATAACAGGTGACGCCATGTTTTTTTTCGATTTTAAACTAAATTTTCGATGTGTTTCCGATATGTAACGTAATTTTAACTAGTACCATTGAGCGCGACGTGCATTAACTTCTCATTTTGCTGTTTATGTGGGGAAATAAAACTTATTATGTTAAAACTTATTTATGTTTTTTAAAAATTAATATTAAACATTTTTCAAAAGCTTAGATCACGTAATATACGTAGGAAAACATTATTACAATATTACTTTACTCAATAAATAGCAGAAATTAATAATATATATTACGTACTACTTCAATGTTACTTTTAATAACCGTCTACCGCATCTACTAGTGCCGCCATTATACCTCGTATATAAATTTACTTTAGACAAATATAAAATATCACAGATTATGAATATATATTTGCATAGATACTTTATGCAATTAAACTTAAAATCGTTACAGAGTATCTTAAAGTAGCTCTTAAAATGACAAAATTATCTACTCTTTGATTTAGCACAGTGCCGCACTAACAACAAGTTCAGCGGTTTAAAACTTTAAACATAAAAATTTTATTTCTGTCCGGAAACTTTTCGGGGGTAG
>NW_012044090.1:0-329 GCF_000956235.1 Wasmannia auropunctata
CACATCGAAAATTGAGTTTAAAGTCGGAAATGCGTGGCTCACTCGGATGACGCACGGCGATCCGCCGGATGGGGGAAGTCGCGACTCGGACTGTTCATGCAGACACACGGGACTTTCTGTTGCGCCTGATATTTTCGCTATTAAATATAGCATTTTTAATAACAATTTCTTCATTTGTAATGACAAAACATAATGTACATACAATTTTATATCATCGATACGTGCAGCGTAGCAACTTATCTCGCGAATAACAGGTGACGCCATGTTTTTTTTCGATTTTAAACTAAATTTTCGATGTGTTTCCGATATGTAACGTAATTTTAACTAGT
>NW_012044091.1:0-613 GCF_000956235.1 Wasmannia auropunctata
CCTTTCCCTCATCTCCCTTAGACATGCCTGCGCCAACATACTTCCCCTTCCTTCCTCCAGTCTTTTCTCAAACCTACACACTCTTCCCCCCCCTACTTCTTATCTTGTCCCTCTGCAACTCCTCCCTCACCAAGTATCCCGGCGTTCTTCTTTCCACTCCCAAAATCCATTTTAAAAACCTTTCGTGTACTCTCTCTATTCCTTCTCTCTCTTGCCACCTCCATATCTCCACTCTATAGCTCATCACTGTCCATACCAACTTATCATACAACCATATCCTTTTTTTCCACTTCCTACCAAGCCTTCTCTTTCCAATACCCCACACCTGCCCCATTACTGTCGCCGCTTTCGCCCCTTTCTTTAATATGCCTTTCCTGTCCCATTTCTCTGCACCGTATATCCCAGGTACTTAAATTCTTTCACCTCTTCAATTTTCTTTCCTTTCCACCACCAGTTTACCTTACTCATTCTTCCCCCTCCCTCTCTAAACCTTAGCACATTCGTTTTCTCCACATTCAGCTCTAGCCCTTTTCCATCCACGTATCTTTCCAATCTCTCTATCATGCTTCTCATTTCCCTTTCCTCCTCCGCCAACAGCACCACATCATCCGCA
>NW_012044092.1:0-445 GCF_000956235.1 Wasmannia auropunctata
TATACCACCTACTAAATTTTCCTTCCTCTATTCTTCCCCATCTTTCCTCTTTCTGTCTTTCCCTATCCCTTCTCTCCAATTCCTCGATATCCATCTCTCTCTCTCTACTCTGTCTATCCCACTCCTCTATCTCCACACCTCTGTCTTTTAAAAATTGTGCCCTCTCCCTCTCCCATTTTGACAATTCCTTCCCTTTTTCCACCCTTTCCCTCATCTCCCTTAGACATGCCTGCGCCAACATACTTCCCCTTCCTTCCTCCAGTCTTTTCTCAAACCTACACACTCTTCCCCCCCCTACTTCTTATCTTGTCCCTCTGCAACTCCTCCCTCACCAAGTATCCCGGCGTTCTTCTTTCCACTCCCAAAATCCAATTTTAAAAACCTTTCGTAGTACTCTCTCTATTCCTTCTCTCTCTTGCCACCTCCATATCTCCACTCTATAGCT
>NW_012044093.1:0-551 GCF_000956235.1 Wasmannia auropunctata
ACTTTGAATTTTTTTAATGGAAATCTCCATTTTTCGTTGCATCTTGTAGCTTATTTCAAGAGCTTTCCAAAACACATAGATAAAATGTTTTTTAGTTAAGTAAATCTCGAGTTATGAAGCTTGAAAGTTACAGTACTACCGGCATTAGCATTATCTAAGGTGTCCGAATAATGGCTGAAACCTTTTGAATGTTCAGAATCATGAGCTTGACAACATGTGTCAAACTCATGATTATTAGAGAATATCTTTTTTTTTTTTTTTTTTCAAAAAATAAAAATAATTTTCAAACATGAAAATAAGAGTTACAATCTCCACTGATTATGGCCTTGACAGATGTCAAGCTCATGATCCTGAACAACATTCAAAAGGTTTCAGCCATTGTTCGGACACCTTAGATAATGCTAATGCCGATGGCTGACTGTAACTTTCAAGCTTTATAACTCGAGATTTACTTAACCAAAAAACATTTTATCTATGTGTTTTGGAAAGCTCTCGAAATAAGCTACAAGAATATGCAACGAAAAATGGGGGGTTCCATTTAAAAAATTCAA
>NW_012044094.1:0-382 GCF_000956235.1 Wasmannia auropunctata
TGCAAAAAAAAATTTATTTTATTAATTATAAATGTTTTCAGTAGCGCGTATATTTTCATTTTGCCGCATGAAACGTATTTGTTATGCTTTATTAACGAATATAACAAATTAATTTTAAATTTTACCCATATATTATAGTATCATCATAAAGTACACATTCTAAGCTTTAAAAAGCTCGCCTATACAGGGTGTCCCAAAATTGGCGCATTCGGAGTACAGGACGTGATACTTTGTGCTAAAAGAAACAACTTTTTCCTTTAGCAAATTTTGATCTGACAAATAATTTTGGCAGGAGAGCTGGTTAAAGTTAACGAATAATCGCTCTTGTCCATGCGGCGCTCAGGGCCGGCGCGCGCTCCTCCATTCACTTGTTCCTAATCCT
>NW_012044095.1:0-425 GCF_000956235.1 Wasmannia auropunctata
GGCATTTATACAGATATATATATATATATATATATATATATATATGCATACATACACTGTTTCACTTAGAATGTGTTGCTGTGATATACATCCATTACTTAAACATGTTTTAAAATATTAAATAACACTTAAAAGCATATTATAATGAAAAAATATAGATTTTGTGTTATATTTTTGACATTTTCGTTTAATATAACAATACGACGCACGAAAAAATCCAATTAAGGTATATTTTACAAAAACAGACCTTCATTTACAACCTCCATGCACTGAAATTGCAAAAAAAAATTTATTTTATTAATTATAGATGTTTTCAGTAGCGCGTATATTTTCATTTTGCCGCATGAAACGTATTTGTTATGCTTTATTAACGAATATAACAAATTAATTTTAATTTTTACCCATATATTATAGTATCATTATAA
>NW_012044096.1:0-708 GCF_000956235.1 Wasmannia auropunctata
TCATCGCCGGTCCCAGCTAAATTGCGGGCATGGCCGCTCTCAGGATCCTCTCTGGTACGACAAAAGTTAAGTAACTTTCCGACGGAAGTCCCCCACTTGAGCACCATCGGTAGCCAATCGCTACGTCCGACAACGCTCGTCGTACGACTCGTGTAATAGCACCCTTATGGATTGCGGTACTTCATAATCTAAGGACTTTAATTCTAATCCATCCATCCATCCATTCATTCATCCATAATAAAAAAAGGCATGTATACACTGAAATATAATAATACTGGAACGCGCACTGGCGCTAGTTTCGCGATCCGACAAAGAGGCTCCTATCTATATCGCTTTCTAGTACAATCTGGCCAAAAGTTTTATACGGCACACCCATTGACGTAGGAATATATGGACAGTGCATAAATTAGTTAGAAAGGCAAAGGGGGTAGTAATATTCGACGTAAGGGGATCACGTGGGATCACGTGGGATCAAACCACCGACTTCGGTACATTTTGGTTACGTTCGGTAATATTTGACGCGTGCAGAGAGAGAAAACGCTTCCACAGAACAGTGACAGAACATTATACTATACCGAACACTTCCAAGCTACGCTCACGAAATTAACCGAAGTCAGCATGAAATTAGCCGACATCAGTGTGGTATTCCTACGCCTATGGTATTGCCCCCTTACCACTATTATCACTTTCCCCTCGCAAAAGACTCCG
>NW_012044097.1:0-953 GCF_000956235.1 Wasmannia auropunctata
GTGTATATTATTTTCCAGTGGCATACTTATAACTGTGATAAATAGTGACTATTTCAATGTCGCTTCAGTGATAATACACTGATTTAAACAGTAAATATTACTGAAAGACAGTGAATTTGACTGTTTGACAGTGAAATTCACTATCTTTCAGTGATATTCACTGTTTAAATCAATGTATTATCATTGAAGCGACATTGAAATAATTACTGTTTATCATAGTTCTAAGTATGTCACCGGAAAAGGATATGACACTGACAATCAGTGATGATTCCACTGATTCACTTTTAGAGAGTAAATGTTCCGGCTACATTTTAATGGAATTTTGTTTCGAGGATTCCTTTTATTGGATAGTAACGTGTTCGAAAGTTACTGGAAGTTAGAACGGATACAAAGTTAGCGAGGACGAACGACGTGTCGACACGCAGTCGCTCGCTATTTTCGTCGGCTGTTTTCTTTTAATCCTCTCTCCGCCACGTTTTTCCGCGATAATAACGAGCGACGGCCTCCGATCGTCGCCATTAGCGGTCCAGCTCGGCGTCCTCGTTTCCCGTCCTCGGAAACCCGAATTAATATAGCTTCCCGAGCGAATCGTTGCGCGCGAGAGCGCCGCGACGGGAAGCCCGAAGAATTTATGTTTCGTCGGCAATTAAAGCCGAAACGAGCGGATTACGCGAGTCTACGATCGTCGCCCGCGATTACTCCAAGATGAATTGAATCAGTCACAGCCAACGCTACGTAACGGACAATAACTTAGATTAATTACATTAATTATATTTCACTTTGGAGCTTGTCAGAAAAATAAAATAGAAAAATAAAAATTCCACACTAAATTTGATAACATAAAATAGCCAATAATTAAAACACATTTTCTCTGTCATAATATTTTTGTGAGAAAGAATTTTGAAATGTTATAAAATTGACAATTATTTTTCGCATTTATTTGTTTTTTTAAA
>NW_012044098.1:0-736 GCF_000956235.1 Wasmannia auropunctata
GCAATATGTCTGGGACGCGAATCCAGGCAGTTGCAGCATCGCGAGACGGCGACTTACCGCGGATGCACGCGGAAGGATCTCTCGTGACCTCGTAATCCGTGGACTCTATTTCACCTTCACCATCTCCCGGTTGCCGAGGCTTCCTTCTTCAGATATCTATCGATTTTATCCATGCTCACTGCGCGGAGAAAACTCCGCGAATCGTCCGTCGCGATAATCAGGCTGGCGGCTGGCCACTTTATAACGGGCTTAAGCTCAGCTGGAATCCTACGAGTTTGAAGTTAGTTTAAATCAGATTTTTCAAGATTAGGTCTTGCGAATGGAATTTGCTGCCGGTTAGAACAATCGCAAGTTCTCATTTGATGGATCACCGTACGTTAATAGCTGTAATAATGCACTTCGTTTCGCCATGAAAGCAAGCGGACGGGGGATATGAAGTCCAGGACGAGATCGCGTCCTTTCCTCGATAATCCGTCCTCCTCCTTCGCATCATCCCTCGGCGTAGCGAGTGGGTAATTCCAAATTGGTAATCACGCGATGGCGCCAACCTCTCGCGAGCCGTCAGCAATCTCGACTCTTGTTGTTCGACTTTGCTCATCTCCTCTCTCTGTCTCTCTCTGTGTCCCTCTCTCTCTCTCTCTCTCTCTCTCTCTCTCTATTTCTCGCTCATCTTTTCTACCTCCCCTGTTGCGTCCTTTCTCCCACTTATTCTTTCTTGTCATTCTACACCACTCGG
>NW_012044099.1:0-573 GCF_000956235.1 Wasmannia auropunctata
ATGAATTTGATTATAAATGAATAATAGATATCTTTTTGAACAAATATATACGTCTGTTTGAATTTAAAAAGAGTAGGTCTATCTATATAGAATATATGAACAAATATATACGTCTGTTTGAATTTAAAAAGAGTAGGTCTATATAGATAGACCTACTCTTTTTAAATTCAAACAGACGTATATATTTGTTCAAAAAGATATCTATTATTCATTTATAATCAAATTCATGTAATCAAATAAATCATTACATTATAGAATGTTACCTGCGTATAAAAAGCGATTTCGTTACCGAAGAAGTCTGCAACTCTGAGAGTTTTTCTTGTTCCAGGATTTTTTGGCATCGACTTTACGACAATATTCGCTTGTACATGTTGCTTTGAATCGTCATCGATAATGCCATTCACTTTACCCTTGTAAACATTTGACAAATAATTATCGCCTTTAGCAGATCCCTCGTTAAAACTCCAATCTGTCAGTTGCACTGTTTTCCCATTGCATACTTTAGAGAGGATACTTATCAGCACGTCTTCTGTAAACTTGTCATTTATTTCGCTTAATGTGACACACTTTTTG
>NW_012044100.1:0-471 GCF_000956235.1 Wasmannia auropunctata
CAAAAAGTGTGTCACATTAAGCGAAATAAATGACAAGTTTACAGAAGACGTGCTGATAAGTATCCTCTCTAAAGTATGCAATGGGAAAACAGTGCAACTGACAGATTGGAGTTTTAACGAGGGATCTGCTAAAGGCGATAATTATTTGTCAAATGTTTACAAGGGTAAAGTGAATGGCATTATCGATGACGATTCAAAGCAACATGTACAAGCGAATATTGTCGTAAAGTCGATGCCAAAAAATCCTGGAACAAGAAAAACTCTCAGAGTTGCAGACTTCTTCGGTAACGAAATCGCTTTTTATACGCAGGTAACATTCTATAATGTAATGATTTATTTGATTACATGAATTTGATTATAAATGAATAATAGATATCTTTTTGAACAAATATATACGTCTGTTTGAATTTAAAAAGAGTAGGTCTATCTATATAGAATATATGAACAAATATATACGTCTGTTTGAATTTA
>NW_012044101.1:0-310 GCF_000956235.1 Wasmannia auropunctata
TTTGAAAACGTTTTATTTGCAACCATACTGAATTTCCAATTATTATAGGTTATTTTACATATCTGCGTCCATCTATATTAGTACACATAATCTCGTTATTATACAATATTATCAATAATTTTAAGAATTGATGAATTACAAGATGTTAATTATAATCTTACATGTAATTCATCAATTCTTAAAATTATTGATAATATTGTATAATAACGAGATTATGTGTACTAATATAGGTGGACGCAGATATGTAAAATAACCTATAATAATTGGAAATTCAGTATGGTTGCAAATAAAACGTTTTCAAATGATTCAT
>NW_012044102.1:0-332 GCF_000956235.1 Wasmannia auropunctata
TATATATATATATATATACAAACACACGCGTGTTGATAACTTATAAATAAAAACACATCTTTCTTTTTTCAATGTGCTATTTATTTCGTTTGATTACATAGATTTTCTTCTTTTCCAATATTCGTTACAGATAAACTATTTGCATAGAAAACAACATAGATTACTCGAACATAGAAAAAAATATTCAAATCTTCATTATCTAATCAGCCTGATTGTGAGATAATATGTTTTCGTAAAATCGGTGAAATTTTTCGTTGTATAATGAATGCGTCTTCGTAGTTATGCCATCCTTGTATAAATCTCAAAAGACTAAAATTAAACATAAAAAACTT
>NW_012044103.1:0-396 GCF_000956235.1 Wasmannia auropunctata
TAATTGTTTAATTTGTACAACTATTTTTTGTTTAAAAAAGGAGGACATACGTATCAAATTTTGTTCGAGGAGCGCGCTATTTTGTATCACTTAAGAAACCAATATTTAAAATACAAAAAGAGATAGCAATTAGGTTTTTCTTAACAAATAAGAGATGGTACCACTTAGGTTTCATTGTTTAATTTTGTACAACTGTTTTTTGTTCAAATTTTGTATTACTTAAAAAATCAATATTTGAAATACAAAAAGACATAGCTATTAGGTTTTTCTTAACAAATAAGAGATGGTACCACTTAGGTTTCATTGTTTAATTTTGTACAACTGTTTTTTGTTCAAAAAAGGAGATTATACATATTAAATTTTTTTCGAGGTGCACGCTAACACTTGACACCCTTT
>NW_012044104.1:0-302 GCF_000956235.1 Wasmannia auropunctata
TAAATTTCTAATTTCAGCGAAATTCAAAGTTTTTCAGACACTTATAAATGATTTTCAGAGAAATCGCTAACAGTCTCTGAAAAGTGAGAAACTATGAAAGTATAATTTTCAGAAACATCACTGAAATCTCAACTTTCAGCGAAATTCAACAACTTTCAGATATTTTGTAAATGATTTTCGGAGATATTGCTGAAAGTCTTTGAATTTCCTTGAAAAAGGCTCCGAATCTTACTAAAAATCCCTGAAAAATGTTTTCAGGCATTTTCAGCAAAATTTTCAGACAAATTCAGAATAATTTTTTT
>NW_012044105.1:0-372 GCF_000956235.1 Wasmannia auropunctata
TCATTATGTTGTTACGAGCCTGGCCCAACATCGCGTTCGCGATATCCAAGTGAAAATTCGGCTCGTCGGCAGCAGGAATTGTGGCCGGATGCGCGACCGTTGCAGGCGATGGCTGGAAAGTCAACGGTTGCAAGGTTAGGTTAGGGTTATAGGTTTCTGCGGGGTATTAAATCGCCGATGGCAATTTTTTTGGATAGAGGACGACTTCCTCTTTCATCCCCATGTAGGTCTTTGAGGTAATAAATAAAGAATTTGGCCGTTCTAATTCATTTTGTGTTTTCAAAGATGAAAAAGTTGCTCTCCTGACTAAACCGTTAGAGATAGAGGCTTGGTGCACAGGACCTTTTGTGTTTGTCTCGTCGAGTACTATAA
>NW_012044106.1:0-559 GCF_000956235.1 Wasmannia auropunctata
TAAAGGAAAATAATATATCACACATAAAAGTGGTAATTGTTACATAAATTGTGGCCATTGCCATCGCAAATAACAGGAAATAATATAATCGTGGATAGTTTATCCATCGAACGCAATAAACAAAATAAATGAACAAGTATCAAAATATAATATGCCCTCTCGGGTCTTGCGTCTTTCGCTGAACCACAAATCTTGTTCGTAAACCAAATCAAAATCGAATAAACTAAGGAAATCTAGAACTAAATAATTTAACATATCACTGTGGAACTCTTTAACATAAATAAACAAATATCGCTTGAATAAAACACAAAATAATGAAAATGGTCCACCTTTTAGTGGCCATGTCTAGTCTTTGTAACGCGAATCGAGGTTTGAGTCTTTCGCGGATGTCGCCGATGTTTCAGGCTCCGCCTCAATGTCCTGTTGACTCACCAACCCTCTTCCCGTGGCTGGAACTTCCTCGTTCGCCGCTATCCCCATTATGTTGTTACGAGCCTGGCCCAATATCGCGTTCGCGATATCCAAGTGAAAATTCGGCTCGTCGGCAGCAGGAATTGTG
>NW_012044107.1:0-742 GCF_000956235.1 Wasmannia auropunctata
GTATAAGAGACAGAGTGTAACTTTTGGTAATTAATTTATTAGTGGTTGGATCTGTGCCAATCTTTATCGGAATAATCTATGGATCTCAAATGTGGATCAAATGTGGCTAGATTTTGCCAAATTAACTTTTTAACTAATTAACAATATAACTTATTCAATTTGTGGACCGTTGTGGGTCCCTTTTTACAAAAAAATAAAATACTACTGAATTGTGGCACATTCAACTCTATTGGGAAGGTAAGTGGTTAAATCATAAATGAATATTATCGAGAAACTGAATCGTGATCTCAAACTAATTAATCTTTCTTTTGTTTCAGGTTTCCCTCAAGCTGATGCTGATCTACAACCTTTCTCGGGTAAGTATATTATAAAACTGATTCTTTTAACTCTTTCGCTTGTTATCCACCTTTTATTTTCAGGAAACGACCTTGGACGTTCTAGTCGCAGTTTGGTAAGTATAAAGCAATTTTCTTTCTTATTCATTCGTCCACACATCTCACACACACGGTGCGCTTACAAAATGTTTCTTAACTAATTAATACAAAGCTATTCTCTTGAGCCTGTATGTCAAATATAAAAGAAAATAATATATCACACATAAAAGTGGTAATCTTTACATAAATTGTGGCTATTGCCATCGCAAATAACAGGAAATAATATAATCGTGGATAGTTTATCCATCGAACGCAATAAACAAAATAAATGAACAAGTATCAGATATATAATATGCCCTCACGGGTCT
>NW_012044108.1:0-406 GCF_000956235.1 Wasmannia auropunctata
ACGTGTGCTCTTCCGATCTTTTTCCTGCTTAGCTTGTTTTTTTGGCAATGTTCACATTTCCGGACGTAGTCTTCTACGTCTTTCGTGATTCCTTTCCAGTTATGTAACAGCCTAATTCGATTCAGGATTCGTTCAATTTCTTGATGCCCTCCTATCAGAGTATCGTGATACTCGAAAATAATTTGGCGTTTCTCTTCAACGGTATATTCGCGCTCTTCTTCTGTCTTTCTCTGTTCAACACAGTTTATTTCTTTGTCATCCGTCGGATTCCGACTGAGTGCATCTGCGTTCGTATTCGTTTTACCGGCCCGGTGTACGATTTCGTAATCGTACTCCTCCAATTTCAGCCTCCACCGAATAAGTCGTGACCCTGGATCATTTACGCTAAATAGCCATACTAGTGGCT
>NW_012044109.1:0-521 GCF_000956235.1 Wasmannia auropunctata
AGTTCAGACGTGTGCTCTTCCGATCTTTCCATAATCATAATTATAGTATCAATCATAATTTATAATACTGATCATAATTAGTTATAATTATTCAATTTTTTCTGGATTCACCATGTAGAGGCACAGTTAATCTGTTTAGCATTCTACTTTTTTAATTTTTTAATTTTTAATTTTTTTTCTCTAATTTTTTCGATATTTATAAATACATTATTCTTAGAATAAAGAATAAACATAAACAGGCATTTAAAACGAATTAAATAAGATGTTCAAAATAATCATCTTCAGCACAAATGCTTGCATTATTTCTTTATTTTTCTATCTCCCAAAGGATTGTAGGCGATTTACTGGGCACTCTGTATATATATATATGTCTGTCTATATATATATGAAATTGTTCTAATTGTTTTAATCATACAACGTATTATCTATTGAAATGGAAATGTTAAAAATATCATATATATTACAAAAATAATAATATCAATGTTAAATATCTGTTGTATGTATGTGTGTGTGTGTGTGTC
>NW_012044110.1:0-420 GCF_000956235.1 Wasmannia auropunctata
GAGAGACGATTCGTGCACGTGGGCGCCGGACACAGTGCGGGACTCGTGTGGCGAGAGATTGATACCGCGTTCCACAATCGCGTTCTGACCGGTGCGGTAATTAACACGGATTACATCGAGCCGCAGCGATTTTTGGAGGACGCGGGCGATACAGTGCTCGAGCGAGTGCGAGACGCCATAGAGAGACACGGTAGCGTGAAGGTAAACACCGTGTTCAACGGCGAGTTTACGTCGGGTGACAAACGCGCTAATATAGGCATACCCTCGCGAAACGCGGAATTCTATAGAACGTCGGATGTGCGCGAGTGGTACGAGAAGCATGTCATCGAAGCCACGTTGACGAAGTTCGGCGAGTTTGAGGAGCGCGACAGCGGGTGGGCGCTGTCGCGAATCCTCAATTTAACGGTAAACGTGAACAAG
>NW_012044111.1:0-632 GCF_000956235.1 Wasmannia auropunctata
TGGTTTGCCAACGGGCGGGGCTCCGTGGCGGTCGTATGGAGACCCGCTGGCGGCCGCCCGTCCTGCCGACCGCTCGCGAGCGGGGCGGGATTTGTGGCGGTCGAGTGGGGGCCCATCGACGTGTTCGGGTGCTACCTTCCCCCGAGCTGGGCGTTGCCCTGGTACGAACAGGCCTTGGAGGAGCTGGGGCGAGCCGTGGCACGACGGCTCCCCAGGCCGGTCATTGTCGCGGGAGACTTCAACGCGCATTCCGCGGGGGGCTCTGCCCGCGGCAATGTGCGGGACGACGCCCTTGAGGATTGGGCGGCCGGCCTGGAGCTGTGCCTGCTCAACCGGGGGAGGGAACCCACGTGCGTCCGGTGGGCGGGTACATCCATTGTCGATCTGACATGGGCCAGCCCGCTCGCCGCGCGCCACGTGGGGGGCTGGAGAATGGCGACCGACCTGGAGGATCTGTCAGATCACAGGGTGATCGCGATGGAGGTCGCCACTCGCCCCCTGCGAACAACCGTGGGGGACAGCCCTGCGCCCGAGGCACGTCGATGGGCCGTAAAGAGGATGGATCCGGACAGGTACGTAGCCGCGGTAGTCGCCGGCTGCTGGGCCGACGACGGTCGCGACCTGTCCGAGGA
>NW_012044112.1:0-448 GCF_000956235.1 Wasmannia auropunctata
GAGAAACCTGCAAACGGATATGGGGAAGGAGTTTTACAACGCCGATGTGCAGAAACTCCTGAGGAAACGCAATGTCAATCATTATTCACGTATTCGGTGCTGAAGGCATCGATAGTCGAGAGGTTCAATCGCACGCTCAAGAACGATATGTGGAAGATGTTTACGCTCACCGGCGCTTACAAGTGGGTTGACGCCCTGCCGGGTCCGGTATCGGATTGCGCGCAAGCATCGCACCATCGGCATGCGCCCCGCCGCCGTGACTCCCGCGATCACCGAGAGACTCTTGAAAACGGTGTACAGCGCGATAAAGATCGCAGGTCCAGCGAGATTCAAAGTGGGCGATTCGGTACGCGTGAGCAAGTACAAGACGATTTTCGAGAAGGGTTACACGCCGAATTGGACCACCGAGGTGTTCAAGATCGCGAAGTACAGCGTACCAATCCCGTGA
>NW_012044113.1:0-436 GCF_000956235.1 Wasmannia auropunctata
AGACGTGTGCTCTTCCGATCTATTTGCTAATTACGTACCGTTTGATAACTACAGTTTTGTCTTTAAGATATGCAATTAATAACAGATTTTTGAATGAAATGTCATCTGACAGTTTGCGCTTTATGTATTATGTAAAGACAAAAAATGTTATTATAAAAAAAAAATATTATTGTACAATGTTATCGCGTAATGTGTTTGAAATATCAATAAAAATAATCTTATATTTACATAAGTAATCCTTATATCGATATTAATAAAAAGAGCGATAAGTCAGCTTTTGTTTTTAGAAGTTGCGTGTGCCGTACCTGAGCGCGCCAACTTTTAGACGATCTGATTAGTTAACTTTTAAACACTTATAATTCAAAAACTATTATAGTCTCAACATTTTGGTATTGGAACTTTTGTCTTAAAATGATCTCAGGAATCTACCCTTAAG
>NW_012044114.1:0-426 GCF_000956235.1 Wasmannia auropunctata
CTTTATATTAGTACCCGCATGATATGCAATAGTACCCGTGTGATACGGGTATTCGCATGGTACGGGTACCCGTATCAGGCGGGTACCCGTATCACACGGGTACCCGTATCTCACGGGTACCCGTATCTCACACGGGTACCCGTATCACGCGGGTACCCGTACCATGCGAATACCCGTATCACACGGGTACTATTGCATATCATGCGGGTACTAATATAAAGTGAGTATTCGTATCATACGAACACTTACTTTATATTAGTACTCGCATCAGACGGCGAATGAATCGCATTAAATAATTAATTTAACCTATTCAAATAAAAACATTCAATAAAAATTATTCAAAATTTATAAAATAGTTCAAATAACCTTTACTCTATTTCATTAAAACTTAAATTAAAATTTACCAAGTAAAATAAAATCAATAGA
>NW_012044115.1:0-622 GCF_000956235.1 Wasmannia auropunctata
TTGTGTTATAAGTGAACATTGCATACGGTATCCACTCGTTCCAATTTGTTTGATCTTCGTCGATGTAATGACGGAGATATTCTGCTAACGTTCGGTGTGATCTTTCCAACGCACCGTTACTCTCTGGATGGTAGGCCGTTGTCTGGATCTTTTTGATCTTTAATAGTTTACAGACGTTCTTAAAAATTTCGCTCAGGAAGTTTGTTTCCTGGTCTGTCAGAACTGTTTCCGGTGTGCCATATTCGCATATTATTTCGGTGACGAATTTTTTGGCTACCGTGGCTGCCTCCTGATTCGAGATCGGGACGGCTTTGCTAAATTTCGTTAGATCGTCCTGAAATGTGAGCAGGTATTTGTTACCATTCTCCGTGATAGTAAGTGGCCCTACTATATCTAGTGCACATTTTTCAAATGGCTTGGTCGCCGTATTCGTGACGACCAATGGCATTTTAGTTTTTCTGCTCAGTTTATTTTTCTGGCAGAATTCGCATTTCGAGATGTAGTCCTCTACGTCCCTGGTTATCCCAGGCCATTTGTGTGTTAGCCTGATGCGATTTAACGAGCGAGTCACCCCTTGGTGTCCCCCCAGCGGAGCGTCATGATACTCGTGTAGTATCTGTCT
>NW_012044116.1:0-355 GCF_000956235.1 Wasmannia auropunctata
GTGATATCTTTTATTTGTAACCTCTCATCCCTTTCTCCTTTTTCTTTTGTTTTTATTTCTTCTCGCGGTGCTTTAGCTATGGCGGAAAACGAGTCAACGCCGGACCTAGCCGCTCTGCTTGTGCCCTCGGGTAGTGGCTTCGACGAGGTTCCGGACGGCCATGGCAATGTAGTGCCGTTACCGGATGAGTTACTGGAGGACTTTCCGTCCAATGAAGGCGAAACTAGCTTCATCGAAGAATTAAGGGATCCTCCCGGGGATCCTGATTTTCCCGAAGGCGTGCATATTTTTGAACGTCGTTCGGAATGGAACTCCGACGAGGAATCGTTATAAAGTGAGTATCCCTTTTATATAC
>NW_012044117.1:0-736 GCF_000956235.1 Wasmannia auropunctata
TTTATATATATGTCCTCGAGTTTTCAAAAAGAGAAATTTTTAAAATTATTTATTTCCTTTAATAAAATCATATCCATGTCCTCGAATATTCGAAAAGAGAAATTGCATTTTTATTTATAATCTTTAAAAAAATTATATACATAACCTGCAGTCTCCAAAATAAGAGATTGCATTTTTAGAAATATTTTTTTGCTTTAAAAACATAATATACATGTTGTCGAATTTTTCAAATGAGAGATTGCCTTTATACGAATATCTCTTTGTTTTAAACACATTATACATATATATATATATATATATATTTCTTCGAGTCTTCGAAATTAGAGATTGCATTTTCAGAAATATTTCTTTGCTTTAAAAACATTATATACGTGTCCTCGAGTCTTCGAAGTGAGGGATTACATTATTAAAAATTTCTAATTGCTTTTCAAGAAATTCAATGTATGTCCTTAAGTCTTCGAAGTGAAAAATTGCATTTTTACAAATCAAGCGCTGCGGTAGCGGCGCGACGCCAAGTATATATAAAATAATATATATAAAATAATATATATAAAATAAAAGTCGGGTGATGACTTGTGAGTATACGGCACTGGCACTGCGCTACCGCTTAGCTTTATCTCGAAGTTTAGCCTCGTCAGATTTCCGATTTTTAATATCTCGGAAACGAAAGTTCTAATGAAAAATCTAATGACACTTTCGCTATATAATGTCGATACGAGCTTTCGATTGAGACCAA
>NW_012044118.1:0-342 GCF_000956235.1 Wasmannia auropunctata
GACTTTTCGATTCAGTTTAATCTGTTCTACCAGCCCACGAGATATTGGGCGGTTATTACCGGACACCCTGTATATGTCCTCGAGTTTTCAAAAAGGGAAATTTTTAAAATTATTTATTTCCTTTAATAAAATCATATCCATGTCCTCGAATATTCGAAAAGAGAAATTGCATTTTTATTTATAATCTTTAAAAAAATTATATACATAACCTGCAGTCTCCAAAATAAGAGATTGCATTTTTAGAAATATTTTTTTGCTTTAAAAACATAATATACATGTTGTCGAATTTTTCAAATGAGAGATTGCCTTTATACGAATATCTCTTTGTTTTAAACACATTAT
>NW_012044119.1:0-520 GCF_000956235.1 Wasmannia auropunctata
AATATTCCTGTGCTGTTAAGGTTTACATTATATTTTAATGTTGCTGCAACATTGTATTGCAATATTTCTAAAGGCGGACATTTTACCGTTGCTGCAATGTTGTAACAACGTTGCAGCAACATTTTGCAACGTTTTTGCAACATTACAATCTTGCAAGGAAAGATTGCTACAATTTTGCTGCAATCGTTCTGTGCTGTATGGGTATGCGATCCGCAGACGTCACGCCCGCCGTTGCCAAAAAACTCTTAATGACGGTGTACAATTACGCGAAGATCATCACTCTACCAAGATTCAAGGTAAATGATCCAGTACGTGTCAGTAAATTTAAAACTATATTTGAGAAGGGTTACACACCAAATTGGTCCACCGAAATCTTTCGTATCGCAAAAGTACAATCTACAAATCCCACGACGTATTTATTAAATGATTCTCGCGGAGAACCTGTAGCCGGAGGATTTTACGAATATGAATTACAACGAGTATCCAATCCTGATGTGTATCTCGTGGAAAAAGTACTGCG
>NW_012044120.1:0-1028 GCF_000956235.1 Wasmannia auropunctata
TTGATTTAGCAATAACACTGAGTCACGCACGAGATCGCAGGTGCGCCGCCCTTTGGCCGCGCAACCTGCAACCAGAAAACATCTGAGCCAAGGGGGAGAGTTGATTTTGGGAAAACAACTGATCTGCTTCCGCGTCAGCTGATGACCACGTGCGTGGCCCGTGGTCGCTTCAGCACGTCCGGTCAACCGGGGTATAAAACCCCGGCTTTCGCGCCCGGTGTCGGTCTTTTTCCTTTCTCAGTTTTCTTTTCTCGGAAAGCTTTTGATTCTCTCGGTTTCGGTTGCTCGCGTTGTTCTGTCGCACCGTCACCTTGCCATTCGTTCGCCGCGAACTTGCGATTACGACTGCAATTATTGTAACTCTGTTTTTTTGTTAGTTTTTTTGTAATTATCGAAATAAAATCTGTTCACTCAATCGTCTCTCAATCTGTCGATCCAACCGTCCGCTCTCGCTTCCACCACGACGCAACAAATTTATTTTACAGATCCAAAATAAATTAAAAAATAAACATTAAATTAATATTAACTAAACATAAATCTTAAAAAATATTACTGAAATCATTTTCTCAAATAAAAATTTAATGAAGAATACGTATTGAATAAATATTAAATAAACATTGTACAAATGTTTACTCAAATCATTATTTCAAACGTAAAATTAACGTTAAATAAATATTTAAAAAATATTAAATAAACGTTTAAAAAATGTATACTCAAATCATTATTTCAAATGTAAAATTAACATTAAATAAATATTTTAAAAATGTTAAATAAACGTTTAAAAAATCTATACTCAAATCATTATTTCAAATGTAAAATTAACGTTAAATAAATATTTAAAAATGCTAAATAAACGTTTAAAAATAGTATACACAAATCATTATTTCAAATGTAAAATTAACGTTAAATAAATATTTAAAAAATGTTAAATAAACGTTTAAAAAATGTATACTCAAATCATTATTTCAAATGTAAAATTAACGTTAAATAAATATTAAAAAAATATTAAAAGATCGGAAGAGCACACG
>NW_012044121.1:0-332 GCF_000956235.1 Wasmannia auropunctata
TGTTCAACATTGCTTATTGCAATGCAATGCTTCAGAAACATTGTTCAAATATAGATTTGCAACATTATTTTAATAATGTTGTAGCAATATTTAAAAGAAATGTAAAAAGAATCAACTACGATTTTGTGTTTAAATACTGTGTGTATACGCTTACGCACATTTTATAATCAGTATGTTCCAAACACATAACGTCGCATCAAGTCGCGGTCATTCCAGACTTGATTTAGCAATAACACTGAGTCACGCACGAGATCGCAGGTGCGCCGCCCTTGGCCGCGCAACCTGCAAACCAGAAAACATCCGAGCCAAAGGGGAGAGTTGATTTTGGGAAA
>NW_012044122.1:0-646 GCF_000956235.1 Wasmannia auropunctata
TGTACTAGAAAATATTAAAAATGGCGTCGAATGGCCAATCATAAGATTGATTTATTCGACAGCCATTTATAATACCGATAAATCAATCTTATGATTGGCCATTTGCAAGTCCAATCAGGACTCGTAACACCGGTCGCGCTTCTCTGATAATCTAGGACTCTAGATCCGCCTAGCGTGGTGTCGGGCCCGGGAGAGATGTCGCCCGTCGAGTGCTCGCGCCAGGGCCGTAAGCGCAGTCGCGAACAAATATATTTTTTGAACATAAAAGTAAATTAATAATAACATATAATTATTGAAACGAGCACAGATAACATAAAGACAAAAATATAGAACTTATTATTTAATAATTTTAAAAATTTATATATACTATACATAAATAGTACATATCTATTATATAGATAGATAGATCAATTTATTTGCTCCCCTCAGGGTTACAAATTTTCCCATACAGCACAGAAGTTTGCAACAATATTGCAGCAAAGTTGCAACATTGCATATTGCAATGCAATGCTTCAGAAACATTGTTCAAATATAGATTTACAACATTATTTTAATAATGTTGTAGCAATATTTAAAAGAAATGTAAAAAGAATCAACTACGATTTTGTGTTTAAATACTGTGTGTATACGCTTACGCACATTTTAA
>NW_012044123.1:0-662 GCF_000956235.1 Wasmannia auropunctata
TGATAATAAGCAATAATAGTAGTGATAGGGTAATTGTAAGACGTAACTTTAATTGGAATTAATCAAAACTATTATTCGATTAAGTGATTGAATATAAAATGATTGGATAGGTAATGCGACGTATCAATGAGATTTATAAAATAGTAATTCGAAGAATAAGTGGTTGATTATTATTTTTAACTATCTAGAGCTTTAGCGATGAGTATAAATGAGTTGCTTATTGTTACCTTAATAGTAAGAAGATTCGGCGAGGAACTAGTACGTGATCGTAATTAATTGGCAGGCTTCGGTGGACCAGAGCGTTGTTCGAAGAAGATTCGGCGAAGAAACAGTGATGAACTGGCAAGATTTAGGAGTTTCGAGACAACGTCTGGATTCAGCGAATGATTCTTTTAACTGCTTTGCAACTGCTTGACACGTCTGAACTGTTCAGGAGTCGATTTTTAACTGCTTGGCAAAACGTCTGTACTTGACGATGGATCCTTTTTAACTGCGCGGCCCGCTCGGTCGCCTACCTGCATTTCGGCTCGGCGCGCGGCCGCTGCTGCGAGACAATAGAATGTCTTCTGCGCATGTCAATTAAGCGTTACGCTATGAGATTACTCGCTCTTATATGCGAGAATATAATTTGACAAAGGAATTTTATAATTATAATATAGAAA
>NW_012044124.1:0-400 GCF_000956235.1 Wasmannia auropunctata
GTTTTTAGCTAGTGTTTGGACACCTTGGATGATGCTAATGCCGACAGTACTCCAACTTTCAAGCTTCATAACTCAAGATTTATTTTATACAAAAATATTTTATTTATGTGTTTTGGAAAGTTCTCGAGGCGTGCTATAAGAACATGTAATGAAAAATTGGGGGTTCCATTTAAAAAAATCACTGTAACCTTCAAATAACCTTGAAAATTGACCTCAAGGTCAAAACCAATAATGCAGAAAGATGACCCCCATTGTCCTGAACAACTTTTGTTTAAACAATTTTGTTGTATAGCGCTTACTTTAGGAGATATTTGGGTGGATCGATTAAAATGGCCCACCCTGTATATAAAACCTGCAAAAAACTTCCATATCGCAAATTTTAATTTATCAATAAATATTG
>NW_012044125.1:0-418 GCF_000956235.1 Wasmannia auropunctata
CTAAAGATGACCAAGGTCGTTGGCCTTTATCAATGTCATGATCCTGAACAACATTCAAAAAGTTTTAGCTAGTGTTTGGACACCTTGGATGATGCTAATGCCGACAGTACTCCAACTTTCAAGCTTCATAACTCAAGATTTATTTTATACAAAAATATTTTATTTATGTGTTTTGGAAAGCTCTCGAGGCGTGCTATAAGAACATGTAATGAAAAATTGGGGATTCCATTTAAAAAAATCACTGTAACCTTCAAATAACCTTGAAAATTGACCTCAAGGTCAAAACCAATAATGCAGAAAGATGACCCCCATTGTCCTGAACAACTTTTGTTTAAACAATTTTGTTGTATAGCGCTTACTTTAGGAGATATTTGGGTGGATCGATTAAAATGGCCCACCCTGTATATAAAACCTGCAA
>NW_012044126.1:0-747 GCF_000956235.1 Wasmannia auropunctata
CTCCTCCGCTCTCTCTTCCTGTCCTTTTTTCAAGATTGGGACTAGTACCCCCTCTTTCCACTCCTCTGGCCATCCTTCTCCTCTCCATACCCTATTGCACACCCTCCACACCCATTCTTCCATCTCCATCCCTCCATATTTCCATGCCTCGCTCAGAATTCCATCTATCCCTACTGCTTTTCCATCTTTTGCTTTTCTTAACACTTCCTTAATCTCATCTCTTTCCAAGTCACTCTCTTCTTCGCTCCTACCTCTTCTTTCCTCCCCCTGTACCACCTTGCTATCTACTCCCCCCAGCAGTCTTTTGAAATGATCTTCCCAATCTTCCATCTCTATATCCTCATTCACCCCCTTACCCCTTTTTCTTTCCCTATTTATAATTTTCCACACCTGCCCTTCTGACTTCGTCTCCTCTACCTCCCTACTCCATCTCCCATTTTCCTCCTCCTTTTTCTTCTCACATAAATTCCTGTATACCTTTTTTTCCTTTATGTATCCTTGTTTCCCCCCCTTTCCTCCAGCTTTTCAGCGCTTTCCTTACCTCCTTCTTCTCTCTACAATCCTCGTCCCACCATCCCTCTCTCCTTCTCTCTCCCTCTTCTCTCCTCTCAATCCTTTCCAACGCGGTCCCTATTCTTTTCTCTAACTTTTCTATCTCCTTTTGCACACTTTTCTCTAGGCGTTCCACCCTTCCCAATTCCCTCCTGAAGCTCTCTCTTCCCCTTTCGTTCCATATTCCTCTGTATG
>NW_012044127.1:0-653 GCF_000956235.1 Wasmannia auropunctata
TTTGTTGTACATATTTTTTCTTTATCTCTGGAATGTGATGCTAATCAATAAAAATTTTTTTAGCCATATTTAGCAAAAAATGGAAAATTGCTTTTAGTTTGCACATTAATATAATATTGTATAATATTAATACAATGTACCTTGCAAAATTTATAGGATGTTAATGGAATGAGTTTGGACGAATATTTTCATGTTATTGGGAGGTTAATTGTATGTTTATTAATCTCCGGGTAATGTTATTATCTTACAATTTTAAGTTAGGATAACCTTATTGGGATGTTCATGTGCTGTGAGGGTCGTAGATGAGCTTCGTTAGGAAATCAAGTTGAAATCGTGATAGTTTTTATTTATTTAAATTTGTTCATATTTAATAAAATTAATAATTAAATTACTTGTTTATATTTTGAACATAAACCTAAAATTTTAGAATATAATTTAAAAAATACATGATTCATTATAATTTTATTTGTTTAAAAATTTATTCTTTATTTAATAAGAATTAGATATATATTCATATATATATATGTATATATATTTTTTTTAATGCAATGTTTTTATTAATTGTTTCAAAAGATAATAATTTTTCCCATATAATTTTAATGTTGAAGCAACATTATAAATAATTAATCTAGAAAATTCAACATAGATTCAAC
>NW_012044128.1:0-305 GCF_000956235.1 Wasmannia auropunctata
TATTCTTTTGTAACAACTGCCGTTATTTCGTCGCACGGAGTAGCTCGTCGGAAACGGGCGGCGAAATTGGCTCAGGGCGGAGAGGGAAGAGCAATTAATGAGACTCGGTTTCTGTATAATATATACAAAAGAACTGGTTTATTAAATACTTAGATCTATACAACTCGGTATGCTCGGACGGACGATATATATATACATATGTACAAGTTAGCGCGAGCGTCAGTTAGTGCTCATCGGCACGTGCTGACTGCTGACGCATGACGTCGGTGGGCGCGCGGAAGGCGCGGTAGGCGGGGAGCGGCGCA
>NW_012044129.1:0-362 GCF_000956235.1 Wasmannia auropunctata
TCGATTATTAAATAATAGATTTTAAACAAATGCAATAGTTCATTTTAATTTTTAAATCTTAATTATAATTAACAATTCTCAAATATCATCGTTAATTTGTTATAAAAGGGTATTGCGTTAAACATTTTATTATTCTTATTCACAAACAACGAGGATATATATCGCAATGATGACACATAAAGACACGATATGTTTTCGAACTACGCGCATAATCTCATATAAGAATCTCACATAAGAACGCATCTTGACGCGACAGTCGCTCGCGTTGTGAATGCGCCTTGGCGGACACCGGATACGGCAGATACTGTCTGAATAATAAGAAGACGAAAACTGGAATCGCTAAAGTGGCATTTTCGTAGATT
>NW_012044130.1:0-784 GCF_000956235.1 Wasmannia auropunctata
TGAATGTAGTGCAAATGAAGTGTAAATGAGTTTGCTTGTCTCTCCTGCCAGCCCTTAATGACTGAGTTCCATAAAGCACATGATACGCATAATGTATTAATTATATCTTTGTTGTTTACCGAAAATAACATAAGAGCATGGAATTTGTTCCGTCTTATTAATTAGCGTTAAACAAAACAGCGTATAATAAATACCAAACAAGTGGACCATCAATATTTTTATTAGGATTGTTAAATAATGACTTTTAAACAATTGTAATAATTCAGTCCGATTTTTAAATCCTAACTAACAAATACCGCATATACAGATTCCAGACATCGTCGTTAATTTGTTAAATATTGCATTATAAACAAACAGATAGAGATTTATAACTTGTTCCCTTCGATTTATTAATAATCGATTAATTAACAAAAATGTTAAATAACAATTACCAAACAAGTGAATTATTGATATCTTTGCCTAATTGTTAAATAATGGATTTTAAACAATTGCAATAGTTTAGACCGATTTCTAAATCCCAATTAACAATTATTGCATAGACAGATCTCAGATATCATCGTTAAATATTGCGTTATAAATAAATGGATAATGTGAGAAGTTTAGAACTTATTTCGTTAAATTTATTAATGCTAAATAACAATTATCAAAGTGGATCATTGATGTCTTTATCCGATTATTAAATAATATATTTTAAACAAATGTAATAGTTTAGTCCGACTTCTCAGTTTTAATGAACAATTTACATACAAACAAATCTCAGATATTATCGTTAAAACCCGATTAT
>NW_012044131.1:0-839 GCF_000956235.1 Wasmannia auropunctata
CTCTTCCCAACCTCTTCCTGTCTTTGCACACTCAAAGTGTCTGTTTTACCGACCCACACTTTTGTGGGAAATTCAAAGTCAGTCCGGGGAAATGCAATGGAATTTCCTTACATATTTTTAAGAGTAAAATTACAAAATCTGGCTCTTTAACCCGTTGTGGTCACACCTCTGAAAAATAACAAAAAATAAAATAAAATAAAAATATTGGTCATGCTGGGTCTGCGGGACCCGGAGCGGAAATGTAGTTGTCATTCTTAAAATGTAGTGGCCTCTTTTCGATGTATCGACTTGAAACTTGAATTGAGGTTAGTTTAAGATCTCTTTTGTGTAGTGCAATGCGTATTTTATATTTTTTTTTTAATGTTGAAAAACCTTCGACAAAAAAATTTTCGCTAATTTTATCTTTTTTTACAGAAAAAAGATAAAAATATTTTGATTAAATTATTTTGAGCAGTAGTTATAAAGATATTTTGATGTGAATTTTGCCTGGGTCCCTGGGACCCACATAACCATCCCGGGTTAATAGCTTTTGTATTTTCGTAAGAAATAAGCTAAAAAAAGGCTTATGCCAAAATATTACACTTTTAAAAAATAAAATGTGGTAAAATACAGATATTATCTGCACCATGAATGAAGTGCAAATGAAGTGTAAATGAGTTTGCTTGTCTCTCCTGCCAGCCCTTAATGACTGAGTTCCATAAAGCACATGATACGCATAATGTATTAATTATATCTTTGTTGTTTACCGAAAATAACATAAGAGCATGGAATTTGTTCCGTCTTATTAATTAGCGTTAAACAAACAGCGTATAATAAATACCAAACAAGTGGACCATCAA
>NW_012044132.1:0-358 GCF_000956235.1 Wasmannia auropunctata
TTTGTTGAGCGTTGTACGATTTTTTTTCACCGAGTTATTTAACATTAAAGCAAAAATGGTTCTTTTTGCTTCAATGTTGAATAACTCGGTGAAAAAAAATCGTACAACGCTCAACAAAAAAGCAAATTGAAGGTAAAGATTCACTCTTTCGAAAGAAGTAAACTGCATTTGTGTGCGATTTTTAGTTTATGTCATGAAACCTTTTAAATTTAGTACACATTTTTGAAGATTTGACGCATTTTCATTTGGACCTATGTAATTCCATAAAAAATCAATAGGATCGTTTTCTAAAGTGTCGATCTGAAAAGTAGAGATTTTCAAGCTGTAAAATGCTTTTTTTGAACATCTCGATACGATC
>NW_012044133.1:0-564 GCF_000956235.1 Wasmannia auropunctata
TGTGCATCTACGCGTAAAATATAATACTCTACATTTACGTGTAGACAACGTAAACTATTGTATGTGTCATCTATGTAGACATCTCAGTAGACTATATATTTATTCATTTAATAAATACATATAATTTAACGTTTATGTAAAAAAAAACTATCATTTGAGTAAGAAAAATTCTCTGGTTACATTCTTCATCTTAATCTCGTATTTAAATTAATGTTCAAAATACACCAAGAATATCCTAAAGATGTCGTGGTATCTTTAGCCTGTTCCTAGATATATTTTGGACATTTCTACTGTGGGTAAAGACTGCTTTATAATTTAATTCTTTTATATTGTATATATTAGTGACCAGGGGTCGGTCGTATTTAAAATAACATTATTTAAAATATGTATTTTAAATAACAAACAGTAAAAGAGTTATTTAGTATTATTATTTTAAATAGCTTCTTCTGATCTATTTTATATTTTATTTTTTAAATATGTTTTTGGAATTTATTTTATATTTTATATTTTAAATAAGTCGTGTTTTTGGAATCTATTTCATATTTGTTATCGGAAGAGCACACG
>NW_012044134.1:0-352 GCF_000956235.1 Wasmannia auropunctata
AAAGATTACGCCAAGTATATAAAAAAAGTATCGTATGTTACATCCTTCCTAAACCAAAAATATTATTTTAACAAATAATAATTATCCAAAAACAAATATGAGATCATACAAGTTGCCAAGTATTTAATTAGACATAGAAACAAAAATTTCTTTTTAAAACCCGTTTAACCATTCAAAAGTACATGCAGCAAAAGTTTAATCCTACCAAAACTCTTTTTTAAAAAAAGAAAAAGATTACGCCAAGTATATAAAAAAGTATCGTACGTTACATTCTTCCTAAACCAAAAATATTATTTTAACAAACAAAAATTGTTCAAAAACAAATATGAGATCATACAAATTGCCAAGTATA
>NW_012044135.1:0-410 GCF_000956235.1 Wasmannia auropunctata
TGTTTTCATATTTTACGTTTTATATTCATGTTTTCATGTTTTATGTTCACGTTTCATGTTTTATGGTAACGTTTTATGTTCATGTTTTCATATTTTACGTTTTATATTCATGTTTTCATGTTTTATGTTCACGTTTCATGTTTTATGGTAACGTTTTATGTTCATGTTTTTTTCATGTGTACGCGTTTCTTACGTTTGCCACAACGAACGCGTCGCGACACGTTTTTCTTTGTTTACATTTGGTCACGTTTGATAAAATTCCTACGAACAGAGAGGAGGGGGTACCCCTTCTTAACAACATTATTTAAATAATTAAGGGGAGGGGTTGATCCTATATTACGTAGCATTTTTGCGGGAGCGCGATCATTACACAGTTGGAACGACTCAGAATAGTGGTCATCAGCTCTCGC
>NW_012044136.1:0-496 GCF_000956235.1 Wasmannia auropunctata
CGAACATCGAGACCCTGGATGCCGATTACGAGACGTGGATTCGCTGAGCGAAGCTCGACACCGCTGGTACCGTGCGATGCGGATATCACAATGCTCATTGCGCGTTGCAAAATGTATTTAAACTGTACAATTGGTGGTTGCATAATTGTAAATAAACATACGCGATATGTACGCTAAAATATGATATTTATTCCTTTCCCTCCCGCCTTTGCGTACTGTTTTATGTCTTATGTTCATGGTTTTTATGCACATTTTCATGTTTTCATGGTTTTTATGCACATTTTCATGTTTTCATGTTTTACGTTCACGTTTTTATGTTCACGTTTTTATGTTTTACGTTTACGTTTTCACGTTCTATATTCATGTTTTCATGTTTTACGTTCGCGTTTCATGTTTTATGGTAACGTTTTATGTTCATGTTTTCATATTTTACGTTTTATATTCATGTTTTCATGTTTTACGTTCGCGTTTCATGTTTTATGGTAACGTTTTATGT
>NW_012044137.1:0-475 GCF_000956235.1 Wasmannia auropunctata
TGAAGCCCGCGACCGTGCTGTTCACGTTCAAACTTGAGTATTGCATTGAGAACATATACATTGACTTGCGGCAAACTGTAATTACCGTTAACAATCGGTACAACGCATTCGTATCTTTCCTGCGCTAGAATTGCATTACGAATAAATACGACGCGGCGAATATTCTGCGTAAAATGTGCGACAAAAGTTCGAGCGTCGAGTGCGAATTGGTGGCGTACGCTCTGAACGCTATTGTACGCGACCAGAGAAGATCCTAAGAGCGGTCATGCCCGCGATTTAGCTGCGATGGCGATTGAGCTGGTTTCAGCGCCTCTGGAAAGTGGACATTGAATTACCAACTAGAGAGACCAATGAGAAGCACGCGTTGGACGGAAAGCGTGCTTCTTATTGTTCTCTCTAGTTGGTAGTTCAATGTCCACTTTCCAGAGACGCTGAAATCAGCTCATTCGCCATCGCAGCTAAATCGCGGGCATGA
>NW_012044138.1:0-882 GCF_000956235.1 Wasmannia auropunctata
CAGCCCCCGCCGAAGCCCATCGGCGGGGGTATATAAGCCGCCGCCGCGGAGCGACGGCTACCAGTCCGGTCCCGAACCTACTCCTGTCGAGACCGTCCTCCTGCGAAGAGAATCAGGGCGCCTGATTTCTTCACGCTCCTTCCGAAGAGAGTCAGGGCGCCTGACTTCTTCACGTTCCTTGCGAAGAGAGTCAGGGCGCCTGACTTCCTCGCGTTCCTTCCGAAGAGAGTCAGGGCGCCTGACTTCTTCACGTTCCTTGCGGGGAGAGCCAGGGCGCCTGGCTTCCTTGCGTCCCCTGCGAAGAAGGTCAGGGCGCCTGACTTCTTTCGATATCCTGCATTCAGCGACGAGGGCCAGGGCGCCTGGCCTCTTCGCCTCCCGCCCGGTCAGGGCATCCTATTGGCACCAACATCGTGCGCACAGAGAAGGCCAGGGCGCCTGGCTTCTCCTCCCTGTCGGGCCAGGGCGCCTGGCCGACATAGACCAGCTGTCGATCTCGCTGCGCCTAAGTGCCTCACGGCAACCGACCATCGCGGACATCCGCGCCGCTCCACCGTTACCGACCGACCCGCTCGGAGCACCGGATTTACCGCCGACTGGTCCCGCCGACTTACCGACCGTCTCTTTGACCCTCGGTAAAGAAACGCTAACACGCGTTGGTCGTCTCACGCTTTCTTGCCTACCTGGCCCGACGAGCATATCCGAGCGCAAGAAAAGCGAACCGTCACAATATATATATATACAGCCTTGGCCAAAATTATAAGGCACCCTCATTATTTTAATATACGGTACTGAATCTAATACTAAGAGACTTCTATTGTTTCACAGTTGTTTATTAGAGTTTATATAAAGCAAAGTATGCTATAAAAGATTTAATAAAAG
>NW_012044139.1:0-310 GCF_000956235.1 Wasmannia auropunctata
TTTCGTACACAACATTTGCTTTGAGACATTGGTTCCAACCTGTCCTTTCCTGTTTTTATAAAATCTTTTAATGTATTGGGAATTGAAAATCCAGTTTTTATATTGCAACTCTTAGCAATCCTTAGGAACTTTTCCGATATACCATTAATATACGGAAAAATGAACATTTTTTTAATAGCGTTGTTAGTTCCTGAGTCTTGCTTTTTACTATTGAATAGAGATTTTAATCTGGACTTGATGGTATTGAAAATAAATGGTAGTGGGAAACAATTATTCAGTAAAATATGTATGATATCCCTCAAATTCTTTT
>NW_012044140.1:0-400 GCF_000956235.1 Wasmannia auropunctata
TTTCGATTGTTAAATAGTTTTTCTTGTTAAATTGAATAATACCATTGGATTTGTGAGAAAATTTTACCCCAAAAAAGTGTGGTTTTCAAAACATTTCTGTTTTTATCCTCAGGAAATATGTACAATTTAAGATGTCAAATCCAAATTCGCACCATCATTCTATTAGTGGGTGCTCGACCGATGTGTGCGGTTTGAAGGTTAAAAATAGTATAACAATTCATTTTCAAGATAACGAGATTCTCTTTGTAATTAGCGCAATTTAAAACTTTAATACCTCCTTTGAAAATAAATGTAACTTGAGGGATTATAACTTGGGATCACTTTTAAGAACAATCCACATTAAATTCAATATTAAATTTTGTATACAAATGATATACATACATATGTGACTTAAGTAGGA
>NW_012044141.1:0-918 GCF_000956235.1 Wasmannia auropunctata
ATATATATAAATAATATTTTGCATTTGATTATTATTATTATATTTTATTTTTATATTTGTTGTATGTAGTTTCCTCCTTCACTAAAATGTGATGCATGTAAAAAAGAAATTCCAGTAACTGTTGTGCAACCACTAGTTGTTCATGGAAGGTTTAAATTTAAGTTATTAAATGTAATTTGGTAGAGGCAAAGAGCTCAAGAACATTTAGACGTTGCAGGAGTTGCTAGTACATCATTTGGTAGAGGGAATCAGAGAGACAATAGTGTGCAGCCCAGAACTGGGAGAGGGCCATGGTTATCAAATGCAATTCGGCAGAGAGAAAAAGCTCAAGAACATTCGCAAGTTGAAGGTGAACATTTCAGTGATAATGATTAAAGATAGAGGTAAATAGGCTTGAATTGTAAACACTGAAGTAAATAATGAAATAAAAATATACGAAATTTGTAATCATCATAACATTTAATTTTAACTTACAGGTTATATATGTATATATATATATATATATGTATATATATATAAACGAAAACGCAGAAAGAAAAAAAGGTAAAAAAAGCAAAAACGGATAATTAAATCTTAACTAAATCTTAACTAACTATTCACATTATCTAATTATAATATGGAGTGAATACATCTTTACAACTTATAATATAAATAAAACAATAAAACAAATAAATTGTTAATAATATTGTTTTTTATTAATATTATTGTTTTTTTGAGTAACTATAATATAATAACAGTACGTAATATAATAAAATGATATTAATAAAATGACAAATAATGTAAATATAATATTTATGGTTAAAACTGATTATAAATATGATGATCATGAAAAAAATATTGTATGCAAAGAGATTGCTTACACCATGCACAAGTAATAATAGCAATATTGCCGCAAATATTGCATGTTGCTTATGAATA
>NW_012044142.1:0-657 GCF_000956235.1 Wasmannia auropunctata
AGATTTATAAACCCATACTCCAGATAGTTCATATAACCGAGCAAGAAAAACGTGTAACTAGAACACTGAATGTTCAAGTCCTGCTCTTTTATTTATTATTATTTTATTAAAATAATAGGCGAAACTTATTTTATTATAATTATTGAAATTATTGATCGTGTACTTTTTATGTAGGAGAAATACTTGTATATTTTTAAATTTTATCATCCTTACAAAATATAAAATCATCGTTTTTGTTAATTGTTACAATTTTTATATACATTCTAATGATAATTATTTAGCAAATGAGATTTTAATGCAATGATGTAAAATAAAATGACCTGCTGTTGATGCGCGGTATAGCTCGTCGGTATCGGACGGGTGGCAGGGATCGCCAGCAGGTTTAGGAGAGAGAGTAGCAGAACAATAACGAAATCGAGCGAATTAGGTATAAATTAATAGAATAAAATATATTCCGAAAATAAAATAAAATAATAGTACATCGAATAATAATTCATCGCAAGATATAAAAGAAACCCGGAAACAATAAGACGTGGAATAAAGATCCGTCGCAATATAAAAGAACCAACGGGATTCGCGGGGCGGTCCCCTATGCGGATTACAGGGCCCGATAGGGGAGCGATAATAACTTAAAAGAAAACGCCGCGAAGAACTAAT
>NW_012044143.1:0-311 GCF_000956235.1 Wasmannia auropunctata
ATTACATACGGATACCAGTGCTCACGCATTGGCCGGTATCTTGCTCCAAAAATATGAAAGTGGAAATTGGGCTCCGGTAGCATACTTTAGCTAGTCCACTAACCATGCGGAAGCGAAGTATCACAGCTTTGAGTTGGAGATGCTCGCCGTAGTTAGATCCATGGAACGTTTCCACATGTATTTATATGGTCTGGACTTCACGGTCGTGACAGACTGCCATGCACTCGTGTATGCGGTCAATAAAGCCCATTTAAACCCACGTATTGCACGCTGGACTCTCCGGCTGCAGAATTACAAGTTTAAAGTTAAAC
>NW_012044144.1:0-534 GCF_000956235.1 Wasmannia auropunctata
TTATAATTTGCAAACTTCAAGCAAGTATTTTATGTCTTATAAATATTTTATTAAGTATTTATTAAGTATTTATTACTTTTATTAAAAGTAATAAATACTTTTTTATTTATTACTTTTATTACTTTTATTAAAAGTTACTTTTATTATTACTTTTATTAAATTTATTATTACTTTTATTAAATTTATTACTTTTATTAAAAGTAATAAATACTTAATAAAATATTTATAAAACGTAAAATACTCGCTTGAAGTTTGCAAATTATAAAAATAAAATATTTATGAAAAATAATTAATCAATTAAATCATTTAAATTATTTAAAAAATAATCAAATACTTGTATGTGATACTCTTCGTGTAATTTTTCAGTGGACGGATAATTAATCGTCAGTGATTGTAAAGTACGTAATAGTACCGATATTAAGTAAATACATTAGAAAATTTCTCGTAATTTCTTCAAGTGCATAATTTGTATGTGAATTGAGTGTGAAATATTGAAGCGACACGGTTTGTAAAAAAAAAAGATTATCTAATTAA
>NW_012044145.1:0-481 GCF_000956235.1 Wasmannia auropunctata
CGCAACGCTGGAGGAGCTCGTCGAGGTAAATATAATGATAATAGTAACGTAAGCACCCGTATAAATAAGTAACGGTTAAGTACAGAAATGTTACACAAATAATTACCAAAATGTTTAATAATGTCTTATATTCACCCTCTCGTTTGCGCCCCCCTTTCTATTTTCAATGTCAATCATAAGTAATAATTTCCGTATCTATTCTCTGGTATGTTACACCCAAACCTCAAAGTAAAATTAGTTAAAAACCATCCGTTAGTTAATCGTTATAATTTCGACCCAAATTCTTGTCTCTTTTACAAAATTAATTGTAATCTACATTGTAATCTAAAATTTTCAAAACTCATTTGTAATCTTATTTCTAATAATAAAAATGTTAACAATATTAACTCTAATTTCCAATTACTACGCGAAAATTGTAACCACGTCTAGCAATAAATTTAATTATAGCAATTAAATGCTTAACCTCTCTATAATTCATTAA
>NW_012044146.1:0-354 GCF_000956235.1 Wasmannia auropunctata
TGCACGCAAATGAGGTTTACATCGTTCGAAAGCGTGAATCTTTAGCTTTAATTTGAGCACCCGATCAGAATTGTGCGATTTTTTTTCACCGAGTTGTTCAATATTAAAGCAAAAATGACCATTTTTGTATCAATGTTGAATAACTCGGTCGAAAAAAAATCGCACAATGCTGGCCGGGTGCTCAAATTAAAGCTAAAGATTCACGCTTTCTAAGGATGTAAACCTCATTTGCGTGCGATTTTTATTGTACTTTCTGGAATTTTGCAAAGTTCGAAAAAAAATTCGTCAAATCTCAAAATCTCCCCCAAACTTTGCATGGTTCCATGATTCGAATTAAATTTTGCACATAAATGC
>NW_012044147.1:0-357 GCF_000956235.1 Wasmannia auropunctata
TAAAGCATCACCCATTCTGATCACTAAAAATAGGTAAATTTCAAGAGAGTGTAACTTCGTCAAAAATGATCGTATCGGAATGATCAAAAAAGCATTTTAAAGCTTAAAGTCTCTACTTTCGATAATATAATTATATTAAATTACCATAATTCATTAAATTACTTACTGATTCTTTACAAAGCTGCACGGATGCAAATGGAGATGCATCAAATCTAAAAATTTTTTACCAAGTTTGCGAAGTTCCAAAAAGTAAAATAAAAATTGCACGCAAATGAGGTTTACATCGTTCGAAAGCGTGAATCTTTAGCTTTAATTTGAGCACCCGATCAGAATTGTGCGATTTTTTTTCACCGAGTT
>NW_012044148.1:0-408 GCF_000956235.1 Wasmannia auropunctata
TCACCAAGAGCGGCAGCTAAGTTCTCTAATTCGGGCTCCGTCAATCGGCAGCTACTCGGGATCCTGCGTCCTTCCCTGCTAACGACCACAGCACAAGTGTCGCTCGGCGGTCCTTCCGGCAGCACGCAGGTTGCGAGACGTCACGGGATCGGCTGATAACGCGCCGATTGGCCCTTGCCCTGCGAGCGCGACACCCGCGAATCGCGGCGTCGCACGTGATCCGATCGCTCGCAGTCGTCGGCGCGGGCTTCAAACTGGGCTCGTGACTTTTCCGGGCCTCGGGTATGCGGCTCTTGCTCCCATTCACTAATCGCTCGAATAATCTACAACAGTAAAGGCTCTCGATAACGGACACCAGCATTAATTGTCTCGGAGAGTGGTACTTAACTGCGTGGTCCGTACTTTTCA
>NW_012044149.1:0-338 GCF_000956235.1 Wasmannia auropunctata
TGAATAAATTCAAGACTAATGTACATTTTACCAATGTTGATTAACTTTAATATTGGTTTAATTTTCTTTTGTTTTTTTTAAATTTTAACAATTAATCTTTTAACAATTAATCTTAACAATACACTTAATTTTAACAATTAATTTTAACAATTAATCTTTTTTTAATTAATCTAACCTTAATATTACTATTTATAATTACCTTCACAATCCACAAGTACATGATAAATACTGCCGATAAAGGGCAGTGTACCCGGTCCCGGTAAATTATTCAATCTTCTAATAAATATCACTTTTTGGATGGAATTCCGAAATAGGTATATCACAAAAATAATTAACAG
>NW_012044150.1:0-560 GCF_000956235.1 Wasmannia auropunctata
TAACGGATGTTAGGCGTCTTAATTTCTTCCGATAGAACGACGGAACATTTTTACGAAAGAAATAACGGTGTTCGTATTTCCCTGCAAATTTGATTTTAGACAAATACAATCAAATTTTTATTGTTCCACGATATAAAATTTACAATTTTGCACGATTTACATCTTATATGAATATAGGATAAATCGTATAAAATTCATATACAAGGTGGACCATTTTAATCCATCCAGTCGAATATCTCGAAAATCAAGCCCGGGAGAGAAAAATTTTTCAGACAAAAGTTGTTTGTCTTCAAGAGCTTTCCAAAACACTATAATCAAATGTTTCTTTATTGAATACTTTTCGAGTTATAAGGCCCCAAAGTTGCAATTTTGGAGCTTTATAACTCAAAAAGTATTTAATGAAGAAACATTTGATTATAGTGTTTTGGAAAGCTTTCGAAGTCAGCTACAAGAATATGTAATAAAAAATAGGGGATGCCATTTAAAAAAATTAAGGTGACTTTCAAATAATTCTTCAAGGTCAAACCAATAGTACCATCTTAGGGTCCTTTCCCTTCGAA
>NW_012044151.1:0-825 GCF_000956235.1 Wasmannia auropunctata
TACGTTTACAATGCTCATAGTATGTGAACAAGAGAGACTTACTACATTTATCATTTCTATTATTACGAATCGAAAGATCTAGCGCTGTGGATTATAGGATACTAATAATTAACGGATAGTACTCATCTTGTTTAATCTCGAAAGAGACGTGTGTAACATGTTGGAATTTCGGACTCTGAATTCATTAATAATATATACTTATATATATATATATGTATATATATATATATTTATTTGTTCTTGTATATTAAAATAAGGAAACGGGACGCGAACATGAGAGCGAGTCTGAGATATTAAACATTTTCTTAATTATTTGTGTAACATTTTCGTAACTTAATTGTTACTTATTTATATGGATGCATACAATGTTACATTTATTCTTCGGTGAACTCCTCCAGCGTAGCGGTAGAAGGGGGGAAGAAATTATAGAAGAAAAGTACGGGTACCAAATAAGGGAAAAGGGAGCGGTGCATATTGACTGGGATATTGTCGGTGGGATCCAGGAAACTGACCATGGTATGGAGTTCTTCCAGATAAAAATTATCCGGACCTATGGTATAGGTTCCGGGTTCCAGCGGGGAATATAGTTGAGGAAATTGATGGATAAGTGACTCTAGCGAGTCGTGTTCTCCGTAGAGATAATACAGGCGGGGACGAGGAGCGGGGATTTCCTCGAGAAACTCGACGCTTCCCGTGGAACTTGCAGGGGAAGAAAGGCGTAAGTCCCTCTCCAAGTCTATAGCTTCAATGGAAATTACGGGTGAGGGAGCGCGAGGCTCCTCTGGGAAAAGAGATACAGGAGAGTAGGAGACTGACGGAAAGGAA
>NW_012044152.1:0-314 GCF_000956235.1 Wasmannia auropunctata
GAATTAATATTTTTATTTGGAAAAATTACAGCATATTTGGGATATAAAAAGGTAAGTCTCCTGTAAATTTCATGAAAAAAAAATCATTTTTGTGGGAGAAAAAAATTAAAAACGAAAAACACGGTTTTTTCGATTTTTCTCGAAAACTTTGAGGTTCTGTGAAAAATCATGTCTACAAAAGTTGTAGATCTTTTTAATATCTACAACATCTCCATAGAACATTTTTCGATTGGAGGTAAACTTTCGCCGGAAATTACGAAAAACAACTTCCTAGCCTTAAAACGCATCCCCCCGACGTCATCCCTAACTTTTTT
>NW_012044153.1:0-384 GCF_000956235.1 Wasmannia auropunctata
TTTTCTCAGAATAATGCTCCCCGCATCTGTGAAAAGAGGTGCAATGGAGGCGGGGAGGATTCACACACACCCTTCGTAGCTGGGCCAGGCGGGACGGTAAAGAGAAGTGTCCCGCCGCCTATGCTTCTGAAGAGAAGTGTCCCGCCGCCTATGCTTCTGAGAGAAGTGTCCCGCCGCCTATGCTTCTGATGACAGTGACGCAACGGCGAGCGGTGGCAGCCGTCTCATCGACGTCGCGAGCGCTGATGACCTCACTCAAGAGGCATCCCTTCCGCCGTTCTACGAAGCATTCCCACACTACGATATAAGGTAAGATTATATAACATAAAAATATAGCATAACAATATATGCAATGTTGGATTGCATTTGTATACATTCGTTTTT
>NW_012044154.1:0-631 GCF_000956235.1 Wasmannia auropunctata
CACGTATACACGCGCACACATATAGTGCGGCACCGTGTCACATCTCGATAAGACGCCGGTCACAATGTCTCGCTATGGTTGCGCACATGAAAGAGTTTCGGTCTCTTTGTTATTTCTTTCTCGCGATAAGCGTATACTTTGTTGATTGCGTTTTGAATAAACATTCTCGAAGAGCTATACCGAGATACGCATCGAAGTTTTCAGTCTTTCACATTCGTTTGGTGCGGGAACGTGTTCGAGACGTGTGCCTCCGGTACACGTCTGTGAGAACGGTTTTTCGAAAAAAAAAACCGTTATTAGTGCAAAGTGCCTTCACCATCGTCCCCATCGTCGTCATCCCCGTCGCCTTCACAGTTGACGATGGGGATGACTCTGAACACATAAAACCGTTCGACGTCTTTACCAGCGTCCCCGCCAACTGTGAAGACGACGGGGACGACGACGACGGGGACAACGACTACGACGACGGCGGCGTCGACGCCGTCTTCAAACAGCTTCGCTGGAGACTCAAATAATGACAACGGTAAGTCTGAAAAAAACTTTTTTCTTTTTCCTTTTTTCTTTTTCCCTTTTTATTTTATATTTTTGTTATTTTCTCAGAATAATGCTCCCGCATCTGTGAAAAGAGGTG
>NW_012044155.1:0-2122 GCF_000956235.1 Wasmannia auropunctata
ATTTTTAGCGGGATATAAGTTGTTGGAGTGAGTCTATAGGTATATAAAGAGTGAATCTATAGGTGAAAGAAGAGAGCAACAAGGGTGAAAAAAAGCAGAAGAAACGAGAAAAAGGGAGGAAATAAGGTGAGAGAGGCGAAAGTATATACAAATAATATAGGAAGAAGAATATTCGCGGTAAATAAGATTATATTGGTAAGATAGGAAGATGGATCCATTAAGACGTTTGAATCAACAACGGAAAATAAGAAAGGAGAGGGAGGATTTAACAGAGGAAATGTTTTTTAAAGAGGAAGACTGGAAAAAGGAAAGAAATGAATTAAAAGAAAAAATAGAGAAATTAGAAAATAAAATGGAGTTTAAAGAGGAAGAATGGAAAACGGAAAGTAATAAATTGAAAGAAAAAATAGAGAAATTAGACGTGAGATTAGAGAAGTGCGATGAGCAACATTTGATGCAGTCAGAATTGGATAAGAATAATAGTGTCGCTTCTACTTCGATTACGCCTCAACTGCAAAGTATCCGACCAACCACTAGTAGAACGGAGTCTACTCGAGATAACGACGATGACAACTTGACGGCCGGAACTTCTGGCACATCCGAAAATGCACAATGCCAGAATTCTAATGTTTCTAAGCCGAGTGGATTAAACAAGCCAAATGTCGCAAATACAGTATCGAACATTAAGGAAAATGATGCTTTTCCAGTTACTTCGGATGATGTCAACAGGTCAGTAACCAAATTAGATCAGTCTGCGCCTGGAAACTCTCGCAACGTGAACAATACATCTAATACTAGTAATGATAACAATGATGAGATTGTTATGTGTAAATGTCGGAAACCTGTGACCACATATGTAACTAAAAAAGAAGGACCAAATCAAGGTGAGTGGCCAACTGCATATAAATGCAATTTGTCGCGTAAGTCGTTTTCGAATATAACATTCGTAATTCCAGGACGTGCGTTTTACAAATGCGCTAAACGGCGGGAAGATCCATACCGTTGCAACTTTTTCTTGTGGGCTTGATAACAGCGCCGATATCTGGCGAATGAAAGGTAAAGAATTTTTTTATTATAATCTTTTCTTTTCCTTCTGTCTTTCTTTTTTTTAATAGTAACAATTTTATTGTTTTCAATAATATTCAATATTATATATATTCAAGTTACATGTAATATATTTTTTTAATTTTGTACTATTCTTTGACAGGTCATACGAGGACTAAATGTCCAGATAGGGTGATGGACTGACAAATGAATTTTTTCCAAATAATATTAATAAATAATGTACAGTTTATAACAATTAGAGTTGTAAAAAGCTTAATTAGAACGCAGCAGTATCAATACGGCTTTTATATCTGTAAGACTTGACTTCTGCCTTATGAAACGATAACAGATTTCCGTTTGAACAAAGCGATTCGATAATTAATTAATACTATTTTATAGTTATTGTATTCTAATAAGTAACGCAAGTTACAGTGTTTAATATAATAAACGACAACTCATTTGTTATGAGAAAATTTTTCAATCTCTAATTCTTCTGCAAGTGAACTGTTTATGTTAACTATAGAAAAATTAACATTATTGTCAATAATTATCATTATATATGCTTCTATTAGCGTTCTGCTAAAAAATGATACATTTATTTCAGTAATATTTAAATACTATAGGAAACTTTCCAGCAAGAAACACGCACATATCGACAGGAACCATTCTGTCTTTTACAGATATTAAGAAAAACAAAAACAGGGTGACTTTGATATTCCTGTTAAAAAAACATCCATAGAAAACGATAAAAACAAACGATATAATCGTTTTTAATCATAGTTATGAACTACGATCGATACAATAAAACACGATAAATTATATGGCAGATCCTATCAGTTTCTATCGTTTTCTATCGATTTTTTTAACAGGTAAGTAACTCTTGCTGAAAAGCATCCACTGTTTGGTTATGACAATGTGACTTGATGTGACCAAGTATGTACAAATGGCTATATCCTCTCTTGAGTCATTTGACTTTACTTTAATTTTTGAAGCTAGTGCAGTAGGTATTTTCATTATGTATGTTTTCTTACATCATGAGTATTTTCACAAATATATTTCTTTACACTTATTATTTTGT
>NW_012044156.1:0-667 GCF_000956235.1 Wasmannia auropunctata
TGGCTCGCCTGCACTGGAAGTGCGGGTTGGAGTCCCTCAGCGAAAGGAGAATGGCCGGAGGCAAAGGATCTACGTAGCGGTCTCGGGCGCGAAATAACTTTTACGGTGTTTGAATTTTAGCGTATATTTCACTGTCACAAATCACTAATACAGCGGGGCTCATGCAAAGCTGCATGAGCCGTACAACTATATAATTGCTACGCGTACTCGCGCAAGGAGAACAGGGCCGCGAATAAGACTCGCCGGCGAAAGAGTGAGATCTGTTCAGGCGCACAGATCTACGGCTCTCGCAAGACCGACTGCGACACATTACGCCGCGTATTTTGAGGGGTTTTTCTTTTCTCCATCCCTCTCTCCCGTCCCCGGCACCCCGCTCAGCTACTCGATCCGCCTAGCGCGGTGTCGGGCCCGGGAGATGGTCGCCCGTCGAGTGCTCGCGCCAGGGCCGTAAGCGCAGTCGCGAACAGCAATATTCTAAGAATGTATGCAAGAAAATATAGGTTTCATAACCAAATATGATTGAAGTCTGGATTGGAGTCTGGATTGGAGTCTGGATTAATTAAACGTCATAAAGAAACTTTCTTGCTAAATTTGACAAATAGTTCAAATATAATTTCTGTCTCTCTTATCTATATATTAATTAAATACAAAACATATTGTGGTATTG
>NW_012044157.1:0-1333 GCF_000956235.1 Wasmannia auropunctata
GCTGCGTTCGAAAATGGCGGCGGCGGACCACGTGTCGGCGGTGGACCCTCGCGAGCCCGGCACTGCCAACGTGGTGGACGCTGCGCTCGAAAATGGCGGCGGCGGTGGACCACGTGGTGGCGGCGGACCCCCCGCGGGCCTCATCAAGAAAAAACATCGTTAATAATTGATTACAACTTAATTATTAAATTGATTGATTAAATACCATTTAATTGATTGATTAAACGGTATTTAATTGATTGATTAATTATCAATTAATTGATGGATTATCATTTAATTGCTTAATTAATTATCATTTAATTGCTTAATTAATTATCAATTAATCGATAGATTAATTATTAATGGTATTTAATTGATAGATTAATTATTAATTAATCGATAAATTATCAATTATTTAATTATCAATTAATCGATAGATTATCTATTAATTGATTGATTAATTATCTATTAATTAAATTAATTAACCCCTTTGATTAACCCTTTTGACCTACATCCCCCCCCCTTGACCTACATTCCCCCCACCCTTGACCTTGACCTACATTTGGTCCAGAATCCCCTAGTATTCCTACTTCGATTATTTATTGGTTCTTAAAATGCTTACTGCCGCGAAGGCATCGGTCTCGCCACAAATCATAGTTCGTGCATCATTTTTTCTGTTTGCATTATGGTGTTGATATTATCATATATAAATGTATATACATATATATTTATATATATGATAAAAAGAAATCAAGGTAACCTGGATTTTTTAATTAAAATTTTTCAATTTTTTTTCAATTTTTATATATCGCATGTAGCCTGCGCGCGAAGCAGAAAAAATCTCCCTTTAAATTGTTTTTTAACTACCAAAAGTGTATTAAAAATCGTGCAGATCGTTACGCTAAATACTCTGTGTATATACGTATTTTCTTTAATAAAACATGATAAAATAACTGTTAAACAATGGAATTAAAACAAATATATAAATGAAATGAAAACATTTTTTTAATAATTACATGAATCACTTGGTCATATTTCATAAATATATATTTTTTCTTTTACAGGTTACTATAAGGACAGATAAAAAGAATAAAAAATATATACATTGTCACGCGCTCCCGTGAGTTAGATATCTCGCGCGAGCGCGGATCAAAACGAAAAAGGGTGAAACCGCGTAGGATTTCGGGAGGGAGGATGGTAGCCCTCCGGATTTCGTCCCTCCGGCGACCGACAAGGGGCAGCGACACGAAGGTTGGGCGCCAGACGTGCTCGGCGGCACGTCACTCGCGAAACGCGAATTTTCAGCAATAACGCGATAGCAAAAGTGATTACCCACGACGCTAACCGAGATTCA
>NW_012044158.1:0-2645 GCF_000956235.1 Wasmannia auropunctata
TCAACCTCCCTATAGTGCACATCGGATAATGCCGAACATACATGAGAAAAATACAAGGGTTACTTCAAAATGCTGTAACTTTGTGAAAAAAAATCGTAGCGACTTGTTTTTTTTTCAAATTAAAGAGAAAGATTCCAACTTTATGATGCTGAAAACCGCATCCCCGGAAAAAATTTTAGCAAGTTCGTGCACTCGTTCAAACTTTGCAATTTTCAGTGTGGCAAACATGCTCTCAGATTTAAGAGTTTACAGCAACAGGGGTGCATTAAATTAAAAATCGACTCACAGTATCTTAAAGTAAAGATTTCAAGCTTTCATTTGAAAAAAAGTTCATCATTTTACGATGATTTTTCGCGGAGTTACCGTTAACCAAAGTTGACCAATTTTTGCTCAAAATTTTTCTATGCCATAATTTTTTTGAGAAATGTATATTCCTCTTGATGTTCTACAACTTTTGCCCGAAACATTTTTCCATATCTAAAACCGTTTCGGAGATATTAGGCCTGGATCAGACTTTATGTATAGTCACCGGCTATTCGGCTAAAAAGTTGCAACACTCTTTATTTTTATGGATTTTGGAATGCAGTTTTGCTTGTGGAGTGGTTGAACATAATTGATTAGATCCATTGGTAAAAACCAATCGCTCGAAAAGACTGTGTTTCGAAAATAATTATAAAAAAAGTGTTGCAACCTTTCAGCCGGTGACTATACACCCTATATATTATTGACATATCGACGCACATTGTATAAAACGTCATCACAAATAATATGAATAACTAAGTTAGGATAGATCGTTAATGTTAAATACATTTAAGAATCAGAAAACGCAATACGGTTCAAGTGGATCTTGGTGCTCGATAATATTCTACTGTGTGATTCTTACAATTTATCAATTCAAATAAATCGCGCGCCGCATATCGTCGGACTTTCAACACAGCTTAAAACCGAGTGGTACGTAATATCACAATTAAATTGTCAACGGCAAACTAATAAATCGATGCTCTTATAGTATCTACTAAATCCTGTGAAAATAACTTATTGCGAAAAATATTATCTCAGCCGGGATTCAAACCTGGACTTTCTTATAATTATTACACACTATTCGGTTTTACGCTGCATTGAAAGTTCGACATTATGCTGCCCGCGATTTATTTGAACCGATAAATTGTAGAATCAAACAGTATAAAACATTATCGAGCACCAAGATTGGACTGTATTGACGTTTCCTGTTCCTTGATAATATGCTAGAATTAAGTGGATAAAAATATTAAATAAAGTTATTAAATATATTTATGATAAATATTACCTGGCAGACCTTGCTGGCAATAAATTCTCCAAACATTAAAATAGTTTTCGATCATCAAATCTATTGAGAAATATCCGTTTTTTGTTTTCATAATAGTCAACAAAATAGGAGAAACTATTATGGTTATTAATAGTGCTATCCAAATATCAAAGCTGAATGACTGCAAGATTTATGGGTGGAAGAAAACAATTAATTAACTAGATTTAATTTTGTTACAAATCTTTATCTATATAAATTTTTTTATTTTTCTTGTTAAAGGTATATAAATAAATAAAAAAAGTACAATGCAATAAAACTTAAATAACTTAATTTTTAATTTTGTTATAGATATAATTTGACATTTAATTTTATTGACACAGAATGACTATAATATTTTTACTTTGTAAAACTTTCATAAATTTATAATTTATATATAGCCTCTGTAATTATTTAGATAAATAACAAAATTATTGTAATAAGCAAAAATCGCCGATATTGTCATATCTTTGTTTTTTAATTGTATTTCTTAAAAACTAATATAAAAGATTATATCTTCTTTGAAGATTTAAATACAAACTAAAAATTTATCTGTCAGAAAACATAATAATTTTTGATATTATAATATAAAAAAAATCCTGTTTGAAATTTTTAAATATTTAACACTTTTTTGTAAAAAAATGAATATTTGACAAAAAAGCTACAAAAATAAGAAAAAAAATATAAATAAAATATTTTTAGAAAACTACAAACATATAAAACTAATATTATTATTAGTCTAATATTATTTAAAATACTACTTTTATTAAACAATATGCAAAAAAAAGAAACAGTGTTATTTTCACATTAGTAGAATTTTATTATTTTGTTTTTAACTAATTCTATATAGAACAACTTGAACAAAAATATGATTTTTATCTATTTGTCCACACATATATGATTTTTATCTATTTAATTATCTAAACTGATTATGTTTACAATAATGTTAATAAAATGCAACATTTATTTTCTGAGAAATAAACAGAAGTTTCTTTAGAAGACCAATGTCAGCAACCTCTATTAATTAATATACCCTCTTATACGTTCTCTATTAATTAATATACATCATTAATATAAACGAAGAAAATATTACCCCTAAGTACAAATGCCATTGCACGTTGGCATAGTTGGGTTCCTTAAAATAGAGGCGATATGGCGAGCGTACCAATGGCATCGTAAAATCGACAACGTTTCGTCTGCTAATCGTCATCGTGAATGCGGACACGCCGATGTCGGCTTCGTTGGCCACCAACTGGCCGACCGCACCTGTCCAAATCTTTTGCTGCTCGTCCCAGTTACCGAATGCTTCCACTGGATTCAGAAT
>NW_012044159.1:0-719 GCF_000956235.1 Wasmannia auropunctata
CAGAGATGTGTATAAGAGACAGACGTTCATGTTTGATGAAATTCGATACGAACTCAACGGTGTGGAGATTGTTTGCAACAGAAACGTTGGAATTACCACTACTATCAAGAACTATTTTTCGCTAACGTATGGCAAAGCTACAATTTTGCATAATGCTGGATGGGCCTTAACACCGCACATATCCGAAAGATACTTTAACGTTTGCGTGCCACTCAACATGTTGCTGGGCTTTTGTGAGGATTACAAACGTGTGGTTGTTAATGCTCGGCACGAATTTATTTTGATACGAGCGCGCAACGACAACAATTGTCTTGTGGGAGATGCCGCGACTGTGAGCCTAAAGCCGAAATACACAAGGTTCAATGGCGAATATCTCACGTTATGTTAAACGAGGTCAATAAACTGTCCATGCTACGAATTTTGGAAAGCGGCCGAAATCTGAGCGTGAATTTTCGCTCGTGGGATCTTTGCGAATACCCCTTGTTGCAGAGCACTACCAAGCATTCATGGACTGTGAAGACTGCGACGCAACTAGAAAAACCACGTTATCTTTGCCTTGCAGACTGATCGAAAGAACGTCATGTCTAAAGATGCTTCTTTATTTGATGAATGTAAATTAACCAATGTGAAACTTTATTTAAATTCAGAATTTTATCCGTACGACGACTTAAATCTAGACTTTGATAAAAACAGATACGCCATCCTGTTTGATATGTATG
>NW_012044160.1:0-321 GCF_000956235.1 Wasmannia auropunctata
TCCTGGCTTTCTCGTTTCTCTCACGACTTTCTCGTCTGTTTCTCTACTCTCTCGTCTCTCTCTCACAACTCTCTTGTGGCCGTCGTCGAGGAAGTATCTTCTTCTTCGCAAAATTTCAATCTTGTCCCTTTTTTCAATCTTGTCTCTCGTCTCTCTCCTGGCTTTCTCGTTTCTCTCACGACTTTCTCGTCTGTTTCTCTACTCTCTCGTCTCTGTTTCACAACTCTCTTGTGGTCGTCGTCGAGGAAGTGAGTGTCTACGTGTTTGCTGTCGAGAAATTAAGTGTCTAGGTATCGTCTAGGTCTTCGCTGTCGAGAAAGT
>NW_012044161.1:0-672 GCF_000956235.1 Wasmannia auropunctata
ATTATTAACAGAGACGCTACAGTGTATCCTTTACTGGACGGATAACGACTCTGTAGGAATAAATTATTATTTCTTTTAATTATTTGGATAATATCGGTAAATGCCTAATTTTGTGAAAAAATCTATATTTTTCTAATCACAATACTGTAACAGCGATATCCATAAGTGCATTTGATGCATAAGCGCATAAAGTGTATGCATTTTTTGCCCGATATTATGTCATTCAGATACGTCGTCGTCGTCGTCGTCGTCGTCGTTGTCGTCTTCTCCTTCGCAAAATTTTTCAATCTTGTCCTCTTTCGTCTATAATTTATAATTTTACCGCCTTTGTTTTGTCGCCGTCTTCTTCTTCGCTAAATTTTCGTAAAATTTCAATGTTGTATGGTCTCTTTGGTCTGCTATATCGTTATCGTCGTCTTCTTCTTCGCAAAATTTCAATCTTGTCCATTTTTTCAATCTTGTCCCTCGTCTCTCTCCTGGCTTTCTCGTTTCTGTCACGACTTTCTCATCTGTTTCTCTACTCTCTCGTCTCTCTCTCACAACTCCCTTGTGGCCGTCGTCGAGGAAGTATCTTCTTCTTCGCAAAATTTCAATCTTGTCCCTTTTTTCAATCTTGTCTCTCGTCTCTCTCCTGGCTTTCTCGTTTTTCTCACGACTTTCTCGTCTGTTTCT
>NW_012044162.1:0-639 GCF_000956235.1 Wasmannia auropunctata
GTCTCCAACTTCGTATTCAATATTCTTCACATTTTTATCATAGTAACTCTTATTTTGTTCATGAATCTTCTTTGAATTTTCATATGCTATCCGTTTGTTTTCTTCTAGATTCTTCTCATTATTTACCTCCAGTTCTTCCGGCAAGATTGAATTATCCATTCCTGTTAATAGATACTTGGGGGTAAATCCTGTTGAACTGTGTACGGTGTTGTTATATTCTTCAATACATTCCTCTGCTATGATTGGCCATGGGCGTTTCTCATCTTTATCAGGAGACGCGGTAGCGTCTCCCGCCAAGTATATTTTTTCGTTATTAACAGAGACGCTACAATGTATCAGGAGACGCGGTAGCGTCTCCCGCCAAGTATATTTTTTCGTTATTAACAGAGACGCTACAGTGTATCCTTTACTGGACGGATAACGACTCTGTAGGAATAAATTATTATTTCTTTTAATTATTTGGATAATATCGGTAAATGCCTAATTTTGTGAAAAAAATCTATATTTTTCTAATCACAATACTGTAACAGCGATATCCATAAGTGCATTTGATGCATAAGCGCATAAAGTGTATGCATTATTTGCCCGATATTATGTCATTCAGATACGTCGTCGTCGTCGTCGTCGTCATCGCACAGA
>NW_012044163.1:0-690 GCF_000956235.1 Wasmannia auropunctata
CTTGCTTTGATCTCTGCCATAATTGTATCGTTTGTGTTGATTTGTAAGACTCGAAATCAGAGTCTTAACAGTTTAAGGTAGATTTAGGAGGTTAGGTGGAAGTCAAACTCAACACGTGCTGATGTAGTTGAATAACTGTAATTAAACACACACGTAGATAAATTAGGAATACTATCCAAAGAACAATAAGACCATTTACACACCTGAATCAACACAAATGTCGATTACACGCTTTTATATCAATTATATTAGATCACCCTGAATCCTTGTTCTCGAGCGAAGTCTTCCGCCCGGAAGTTACCCCACTCCGTCTCATGACCGCGACCGCGACCATGTTTGGCGGAAACGTTCAAACTTACATCCCCCCCTCTTGAGTCAGGGGACCAGGGACTAAGGGACTATACGGCACCAACTTACTCGCATGAAACAAATTGGACTCTTTTTCTTGACCCTACTATCAATTACATATATCACATTTGATAGCTTTTCTTTTATTCTATACGGACCTGTTCTAACCATATCCAATTTGTTTCTGCTCAGTTCATTGCCATTCTGTATATAAACCAAGTCTCCAACTTCGTATTCAATATTCTTCACATTTTTATCATAATAACTCTTATTTTGTTCATGAATCTTCTTTGAATTTTCATATGCTATCCGTGTGTTTTCTTCTAGATTCTTCTCATTATT
>NW_012044164.1:0-690 GCF_000956235.1 Wasmannia auropunctata
GACCCTGTGCAGCCACCCCCGCCGATGCCTCTTGATCTTTGGCTCCGCACCGCGATATGTTGTAAAGCGCTTTTCTATAGACATAAAACTGGAACTGGCGAACTTTTCTGTACGGCTTGTATTTCCAGACAGGATCACCTGGAAGAATCGTTTGAATTAGTAGTTCGCCACTATTTACGATTCGGTTATCTAGAAGCAGAAGGATTTGAATATTGTTGCGCTTGCCGACAAAGGATTACGAAACTGCGCACGGCGCGCCACTGCTCGATTTGTAAACTTTTCCGCGAAGACTTTACTAAAAACTTTACTAACATTTAACCTATTCCGAGGCAACCCCTTATTTAGACGGAGAAGTCTCTATCGTTTGCATTTCCCAGGACTATTTCGACCTCTAGAAGTTACTTCTCCTAGCGAATAATTCCCTACCCCCCAACTTCCAGAGTCAAATATTCCTAAATCGATTTGTCCGCGTTCTGACACTTTTGTCCAATAATCCCGCCCACCGCAGGACGCGACACTTGCTTTGATCTCTGCCATAATTGTATCGTTTGTGTTGATTTGTAAGACTCGAAATCAGAGTCTTAGCAGTTTAAGGTAGATTTTGGAGGTTAGGTGAAAGTCAAACTCAATACGTGCTGATGTAGTTGAATAACTGTAATTAAACACACACGTAGACAAATTAGGAATACT
>NW_012044165.1:0-697 GCF_000956235.1 Wasmannia auropunctata
ATAACTCGGCACTATCTCCGCATCGGGCGCTCGAAGTACGGAAGACTTGAGGAATGCTGCGTATGTGATCGAGTGATCACCCAGTTGCGAGCTGCAACCGATTGCCCCGTTTGTCCGCTGGTTCTTCAAGATTTTGTTAAGTTTAAACACAATGGGAGTCCTTTAAAGCTTCTATACTTAAACAGAGAAGTTTCCCATATTTGTATCTCACAAGATAATTATTAATAAAAGCACTTCTCGTTGATACAAAATATTAGCCCGTTTAAGTATTAATTCATAACTTTCCCTTATAAATTAACTTGACAAAACTATCGTAAACTAAGTCCGAAATCACCTTTACATCGACACGTCTTTGTGGTCAAGACCGCCCCCATTTAACGATATCCAAATCATGCCTCCTCTTCCTCAGCATGGATCCTCTAGGTTTCCTCATTCCTACTGACCCTCCAGAGGACGACCCTGTGCAGCCACCCCCGCCGATGCCTCTTGATCTTTGGCTCCGCACCGCGATATGTTGTAAAGCGCTCCTCTATCGACATAAAACCGGAACTGGCGAACTTTTCTGTACGGCTTGTATTTCCAGACAGGATCACCTGGAAGAATCGTTTGAATTAGTAGTTCGCCACTATTTACGATTCGGTTATCTAGAAGCAGAAGGATTTGAATATTGTTGCGCTTGCCGACAAAGGATTACGAA
>NW_012044166.1:0-494 GCF_000956235.1 Wasmannia auropunctata
CACAGGCGTTGCTGTCATCTGCAACATAAAAGAAATAATTAACATTTCCATACCATTTCACTTCGCATGCTACACTGCACGTGCTACTAATCATGCCTATCTTTAAAGAAATATGTGCTAAACAAGCTTGTTCCTTTCTATCAACAGATACTTTAAATACTTCGCACTTAAATCATGGCAACTCACAATTCAAGTAATCCCGCTGACTTGCCCGAGGAGCCTCCGCATCAACCTCCTTGCTTATACATGTATGTACAATGAATGGGTAAAGTTAGCTGCCTGCTGTAAAGCAACTTTTTACCGCCACTTGGAGGACGGTCAGTTTATTTGTACTAAGTGTCTGCCTAAAAACCCCTTCACCCCCGCGAAAAAGTCGAGGGCATAACTCGGCACTATCTCCGCATCGGGCGTCCGAAATACGGAAGACTTGAGGAATGCTGCGTATGTGATCGAGTGATCACCCAGTTGCGAGCTGCAACCGATTGCCCCGTTTG
>NW_012044167.1:0-371 GCF_000956235.1 Wasmannia auropunctata
TTTCTGTGTGTAAGCTCATCTTGAATAACTTTCCACACATATTTTTGCATATGTATATTTCGTATCTCTTAGGCGTTTTGTCACCCACCGGTTATTGCAGACCTTTTGATGTAGCTGCAAATGGTTATTCGCGTGGTGAAACGGTGTCAGTGATATACCTTCAAAAGGCGAAGAATGCGAAGAGGATTTATGCTATATGTCCGCATATTAAATTAAACAGTGATGGTTATAAAGAAGAAGGAATAACATATCCATCGTCGTTTATGCAAAGTACTTTACTAACAGAATTTTACAATGAATGCGGAATACCGACATCTTGTTTGGATTATGTTGAAGCACATGGTACCGCTACCAAAGCTGGCGATCCCCCC
>NW_012044168.1:0-798 GCF_000956235.1 Wasmannia auropunctata
TTACTGGAACATTCTTATGAAGCAATTATCGATGCAGGAGTCAATCCAAAGCAATTGCGAGGAAAAGATACTGCTGTAATTATAGCTGCATCTTATGTTGAATTGCAAAATACATTTTTATATAAAACCACTCAGGTAAAGAAAATTTTTAATCAATATAAATAAAATTATGTCATATTATATTATATTCTTTATAAATTATTACAAATTAGTGTATTAATTTTAAGAACAAAAAATTATAATGCGCTATGATTTTGTAATTAGTTAAAAGGTCACAATCTTATTGGATGTAACAAATCTACACTCGCAAACATGATTTCTTACTATTTTGATCTGAAAGGACCATCATATGTTGTTGATACAGCATGCAGTTCTAGCCTTCATGCCTTGGCCGTTGGTTATGATTGTATCATGTCAGGCATATGCGAAGACGCAATAATTGGAACAGCAAATATATGTTTTACTGCCATTGTAAACCTACAATTTTCTCGGCTTGGTATTTTTTAAAAACTTATAAATTTCTTAATACTTAATAAAATTAAAGAAACACATCTCTTAACCATAAAAAATAAAATAAAATTTAATTGATTGAAAGTAATTTTTATAAAAAAGTTTATAATAAAATTTTTGCCACAATTGAATAATATCTTTATAAACGAAGAAGATAATTCTTTAAATTTCTGTGTGTAAGCTCATCTTGAATAACTTTCCACACATATTTTTGCATATGTATATTTCGTATCTCTTAGGCGTTTTGTCACCCACCGGTTATTGCAGACCTTTTGATGTAGCTGCAAA
>NW_012044169.1:0-2178 GCF_000956235.1 Wasmannia auropunctata
GCTCATGCATATTTGTCATCTTACCACGCAATCATTATATTCATTTATTCACTTAATAAAAATGTTGCAGTGCAAAAAATATAAAATATTAATATATTTTTCAATTTATATTTACTTTACTGTGACTTTATAAAAAAATGTTAATATTTACTACAATTATATGTTATTCCTTATGAACAAAGAAAAAAAATTATATATAAATTCTAAAACATTTAAACATATTTCTCATTGTATTATTTATTTTTTGTGAACATTAATGAAATTACTGCTATTAGAAATGATGCAGAAGTGTACCGTTATCTAAAGTTATCTTTTAGTGAGTTATTAATTTATTAATTCTTATTCGCTTAAAAATATTATTAGTTCATCATCTTACTCACTTCGACATCATACTCCCTTTGCTCTTATATAATGTAATATAATGTTAATTATAAGTTTTTAACCTTCAAATGGTATAAGAGTGCGAATTTACATCGCGAAAATTTTCGAATTGCTGGCATTTGCACAGAGACATTTGTCGCCGCTTATTCCCACTACGTTAAATATACCCGGTACCTCAAGTGACAGGTACGAACATTCACAGCTTCAGTTTCGTGCAGATTATAATGAAATATTAACTTTGCAAGTTTATTGTGGTGCATATTCGCACTTCTATTCTAAATAGTGGGTGCCATATCGGTGCCTACTTTTAGTGTTTTACACATTTATGAACATTGTAATATGTCCCTTTTTTTACATTATGTTATAAACATTACATTACATAATGTTGTAATATGTTTCCTTTTTTATATTATAATAACAAACAAAACATTTGTATGTATAATCTTATTCCATCTGTTTTCTCTGTCTTAACTTCCATGAAAATATCAACAGAAAATATGAACTTTTTAATATAATTTTAATTATGTAAACGGTTTTTATTAATAATTCACTTCATAAATTGACAAGATTTGTTCTTAAAACACCTAATTTTCATTGAAATTATTTTTAGAAAAAAATTCTAATTTTAAATTTAAATTTTAGATTCTAACTCTTAATTTTAGAAAAAATTCCTTTCTAATAAAAAGATTCAAATTACTATTAAATGAACAAAAAATATCCCAAATTCTGGCTTTGTGGAAAAATATTTTACTTTCTATTTCTGCAACAATAATTTTTTTATTAAAGTACATCATTTTAACTAAAGAATCACGCAAGTTTTACTTTATTTCATAAAATAACAAAAAAAATGGCAGCTTTTCTTCGAAAAAGTGACGTTTTACAAAATGGTAACTCATTTATAATTAATTTTAGATTGTTAAATAATTTTTTAATTAAATTGAATAATATACCATCGGATTTGTGAGAAAATTTTATTCCAAAAAAGTATGGTTTTTAAAACATTTCTGTTTTTATCCTTAGGAAACATATACAATTTATAAGATGTCTTATCCAAATTCGCACCATCGTCCATTATAGTGGGTGCTCGAAAGAAGGGTACCATTTGAAGGTTAATACTGATATTATCGTGATATTATCGAAATATGGCCTAAAAGATATAGGAATAGAAAGAATTGATAAAAAATAAGTGAAAATAAGTGAAAATAATAAGAAAATAAAGATTTTATTATTATTTTTATTGCACACGTAATTCTGGTTTTATATAATACATTGTATTTGCACAATGCATGCGATCAGCGCGCGATCTATTAAATATATTGGTGTAAAGATATAATAGGATAGAACTAAAGTAACGATAAAAATAACGACAAATTCATTACTGTTATTGCTACTGTAAAAATGATGACGTCACCGTTACCGTTACAGATAGAAAAAAAGTAAAGACCGTTATCAGAAAAAATGTAACAAAAACAGTAATGGCGTTACAAATAACGAGTTATTTCCAAACTTTGCGTATTTATATAGCAAAAAAAATGTATTCGAAATTCAAATTTTGTATAAAACAATGAACAAGATATATCATTTTTATGTAAATATATCTATTCAAAATACTCAATGAAGATATTATGTTTTGCTCATCTTCCATTAGACCATCCGGAAATTCCAAGTAGAATAGGAACAATTAACAATGTGAAAAAATTTGATGCTGAGTTCTTCGGATTTTCCTTCGAGCAAGCAGATACATTCACTCCCGAAATAAGATTGTTACTGGAACATTCTTATGAAGCAATTATCGAT
>NW_012044170.1:0-600 GCF_000956235.1 Wasmannia auropunctata
TACGAACATTTAAATATTTTGCATATTTACAATCAACATTATGATTAGGTGATTGAACGAAAGTTTTGCATAATTTTGATCCATATATAAAAGTGACGATTTGATATATATAAAGTAACTGTAAAAAACAGTAACTATTAAATTAGTTACTAATTATTTAAAAATCTAACTAAGTTAAGTTACAGTTACACATGTAAAGAAAGTAACAAAGTTAAGTTACAGTTATTGAAAAAAAGTAACTGTAACTATAACTTCGTTACAAGTAACGAGTTACTTCCCAACCCTGTATACAGGGTGTCTCTTAATAGGTGTATCACCGCTTATGGGTAAATAGAATGGACTAAACTGAATCGAAAAGTCCTCTATCATTTTGCAAAATTCGCAATATTTAACGAGATATTAATTTTTGAATATCGTCGAATGAGCGAATATCCGTTCGGCGAGTCCGGCCCACCGCCAATATTAGCGCGCGATCGTCCATCGAGCGCGGTTGCTTAACGCGAGAGCCGTGACACGCGGCGAGCGGGGAATTGTTTATAACGAAAATGGCTGTGCGTTCGAGTGGCTCATGGACGGTGGTGCGCTAGTATTGGCGGTGGG
>NW_012044171.1:0-685 GCF_000956235.1 Wasmannia auropunctata
CGCTTAGAACATTTTTCGCGTATTTCGAAAAGAAACGGTTGGCTGGCGTTGTTGGCAACGGAGCTGTGAATTTTCGAAAGACGAAGTAGTCCAATTTTCATTGGTTCGTATCTCGATCGATTTTGCGATGAGAAAAAAAATCCTTTGACGCAAAATTCCATCCCCCCCGAGGTACTACTACCCTCGCGCGAAATTGAAAAAATGTCTGACGTATGACTGAACCGTTTCGCGCGTAATAACCGTTTGTTAAATCACGCTAAATGGTAGATTCGTAAAAATCTATTTGACTCTTTACACTTATTTCTCTTAATTTGCAATTAGATAGTATATAAATGGAAATCACTAATAACATTAAAATATAAAAAAAATATAAAAACATTACTACTTACGTTTTGAATGTGATATAATACTATTTTTTCTATTAGACACTACATTCCTTTGAATTCTTAATATATTCATAATTTCAATTTAAAAAAACTTAGAATATCACACATAAACCCTGTTATCATGTTTTAATATATATATATGTTTTTAATTGATTTCTGACTTTAATTCAATGTAATATTATCAGATTACTATCATCTTACTATCGAAATCGCCGCTGTGTCACGGCCGTCGAAAAAATGGGACAAATAGGAGGCTCTACGTCGTTCGAACGTCCGGCGAATAATTCTATTTTTCATAA
>NW_012044172.1:0-399 GCF_000956235.1 Wasmannia auropunctata
AGGGGTATCGGTTCGACAGGCGGTTCGACTGGCTGTTTTTTTGGACAGACAGGTGGTTCGACAGGCGGTTCGATTCGATAGAACAGGGATATCGGTTCGATTGGCGGTTCAATAGCAGTTCCGTAAAAGCATTTTTTAAAGTTGCGGCTGTTTCAATAGCACGGGTTGGGACGGCGGGGTGGGTCCGTGAATGTGGTGGCAGCGATAACGGGTGGGACCGCGGGGTGGTACGGTGGGGCCCGTGCGCAATGGCGGCGGCGGCGGCGGCGGCGAACGCGGCGAGCGCGGTTCCCCTTTCCCCGCGGATCCCGCATCCTCAGCGCGGTATCCCTCTTCCCCGCGGACCCACAACGCGGTATCCCTCTCCCCGCGCATCCCGGACCCACAACGCGGTTCCCC
>NW_012044173.1:0-5641 GCF_000956235.1 Wasmannia auropunctata
AAAGTTCTAAAAGATTTTACTTTTTAGACCGATTTTTGCGAATTGCCCCACTTACTTTCCTTGCTGCTCGATGAATTAAGCAACTGACAGTTGTGACACACTGTCTCATGTGTCGTCATTGCAACATGTATAAGACTAAATAATAATTGAAAAACATTTACCGAAACAACTTGATTTTTAGCTTTTGCTCAAGATCTCATACATGTTATGATATGAACTGAAATAGCGCATCGCGACTATCAGTTTTGTAGTCCATTGAGTATGTTAGAGCAGTAAGAGAAAGTTAGTGATCGTAACTTGCAAAAACCAATCGAAAAGATTAAATTTTTTCAAACTCTTAACATGCTGTTTTAAAATATTCTTGAAACATTTATTTTTTGAATGTTGTTTACTGAGAAATTATTTGTATTTTTTATTAGCTTGAACTCGACTTTCGCAAAAAATATCCAGAAAAAAATAACGCGTTAATATTTGCTTGGGAAAGATATATGCCTCTTTTAGAGGAATTGATGAAAGCAGAAATTAAAGATATATATGGAAAAAAATTATTAAAAAGATTAAATGATGGAAAGTTATCTTTAGGTTAGTTTCATATTTTTTATATCCTTTCTTTTATCTTAAAAAACATGCTTTTACAATTTTTGTATTTTATTAGAATCAGCATCTGCTTTGACATTATTTTTATTGCCTCATATGATTCCACCTAGAGATAAAATTAAATGTCACTCAGGGGAGGTGTTGAAAGCTAATGTTACAGAGGCTCGGAATGCTTTTATTCTTCAAGCAAGTGTAAGATTATTTATCTGTATTAATATTGTTTGTAAATTTTTCATTATGTATTCTGATAATATTTGCATTTTGTGTCTCCTATAAATCTTTCTTATAATTATTGGATACTCGTATTTATGATGAAGCGCTGGAAGTTCATTTTTGATCAGAGATAGTCTCTCTATAATCAAAGTCATGTTCTATCATGTTTTACTCTATTTGTCTTAAAATGACTGAATTATCAATGTAAATATTTTATTTTGTCGAGAACTTACAATTATACCATTACATTTATTCATAGTATATTTTGTCAAAGATAGTACAATTATAGATTGTACAAGTGTGTTCCTGACAAAATTTACCATTTTTACAAGAAGATCACTACTTGAGTCAATTGGGACAGAATATGAAATATTTAGATTACAGGGAGGTGTATTTTTGACTAAAATTAACTCCCAATACTTTTTCATAAACTTTCATTATCATTATCTGCATGTTTTATATTTATAGTTTTTTCAATTGTCTGTATTTTAACATATAGGTTCCTGGAGATCTAATACCTGCTATACAGAGGAGACAGGCAATAGCCTTAAAACTTAACCAAAGGGTGCAACCCTTTGTTGCTGTTGTTGGAGCATCTATAGAGAAATTTGATATGTGTTATGTTGTTATAGACAACATTAAATACAGATTTGACAACATTGTGAAGGCATTTGACATATGTTTTAAAGCTATACATTCTCTCAACACCGAATATTCACATGAGGCTAAAGGAACCTGGCTTTTTGTTCAACAAGCATTGTATGGAATATCCACTCGTTATGATAAAAAAAATTCTGCAGTAGCTGCACTGGTTAAAACATTTCGAGCTCTATGTAATATCTCTACTTCTTAAATTGTTTGAAGTTCTCTCTTGAAGTGATCTCAATTGTTGAAAAGACAATAGAATTAAACTAAGCTATTTATAAGACAGTTATAACATATATTATTGTGTAATAATTGAAGAACTTAGTCAATGGTTCTAATAGTTTACATTAAAGTTAATATTAAATGATCTGTTAATGACTTCTTAATTCTGACTTTTATTATGGGACTAACTTGCAATATATGTCAAAGTGTTTCAGAGACTATTTTGTCTCTAATTACACATATAAAAGTATTTCATCCTCTTCAAGCACATAGTGTTCTAAAATGCCCTGTTGCTAATTGCATTAAAGTATGCCCTTCATTACGAGCCTTTAAACGACATTTAATAAAATGTTACTCTCAAACAGGTGACAGTTCACATAACATGACAGTGTCTTTAAAGACTACTCTTGAAAAAAATGTAGTGGAACATCCAAATGAAAGTGACTCTCCAACCTGTTCAACAGACTATGAAACATACGAAAAAAAAACTTTTGAAAATCTTGATATTACAAGTTACAATTTCAAAAAAGCTTTGGTAAAATCTTCTCTTGCTTTTATTTCAAAACTTTATGCTTCTAACACCCTAAACAGAACTCATGTTCAAGAGATTGTAGATTCAGCATCGGAGCTTTTGACTAGTGGATACATTAACTTGTTAAAAAAAAAGTTTTTAATATACTACAAAAGTCAAATCAGAGAAGTGAAGATTTGCAAGAACTTTCTTACATGTTTGATGACTGTGAAAATATTTTTGACAGTTTACAAACTGACCATCAAAGATTAAACGCTTTTAAAGACAGTGACTGTTATGTAGCTCCTGTTAGCTATATTATTGGTAGTTGTTATCGACCAAAAACAAAGAATAACAAAACAATAATGAATCATGAACTAGATATTGGCCAATATGTCCCAATTAAAGAAGTCTTAAAACGTTTTATTGAATTGCCAGGATGTCTTCAAACAATTTTGTCAAATTTAGAACGCCTGACTAAAACGGATGAACCATTGACTAATGTTGTTCAGACTGAAATGTGGAAAAAAAAGATAACCAGTCATTTTCAAGGTAAAACTGTAATTCCACTTTTTTTTTTTGATGATATGGATCCAGATAACATCACTGGTTCACATGCGGGTGATCATAAATTGGGAGCTCTTTACTATACTATAGCTTGTCTACCGCAAGAGTACATGTCCAAGCTTGAAAATATTTTTTTAGCGTGTTTATTTTTGTCTGATGTTAAGATTCATGGAAATAAAAACTTATTTCGACCAATAATCCAAGATCTAATTGATCTAGAGAAAAATGGATTAATTATATCCCATAATGGAACAAACAAACGTATATATTTCAGTATGTGTTTATTGCTTGGGGATAATTTAGGTATACATTCTATTTGTGGCCTGTCCGAAGGATTTAATGCTAACTATCCTTGTCGAATGTGTAAGCTACACAGAAACGAAATAATCACTACAACTGTTCTTGATTATAAAAAATTACGAACAGTAGAAAATTATTCCGATGATGTTAACATACAGACCTTGGCAATGACTGGTATCAAAGAACAATGTGTGTGGGATGCGATTCCTAGTTTTTCTTTTATTTTAAGCATTTGCTTCGACATTATGCATGACCTGTTGGAAGGAGTATGTTCTTATGATTTAGCTCTTATAATACACAATTTAGTTTATGTTAAAAAATATTTGTTACTTGAAACTTTGAATAACCGAATATTTTATTTTGATTACGGTCCGACAGAATCAGGTAATGCTGTGCCACGTATAAATAGAGAACACTTGCTTAGTGGGAAACTAAAGTTCTCTGCCACTGAAATGCCATGTTTTGTTAGATATTTTGGAATAATAGTTGGCGATTTAATTCCCGAAGGAGATGATTGCTGGGTTCTTTATGTAAAACTTAAATCAATCGTGGATATTGTCACAGCTCCTTATGTTAACATTAGATCATTAAATTACTTGACTACTTTAATATCAGAGCATCATGAAATGTATCTAAGTGCGTTTCCTCATATGACGTTAAAGCCTAAACATCATTATATGTTACACTATCCTCAAGTCATGCGTAATGTTGGTCCCCTATGGTTCGTGTGTTGCCTTCGCTGGGAAGCGAAACATAGGCCTTTCAAACAAGCAGCTCGTGCTACAAATTCACGTAGAAATTTGCCCTTAACCCTTGCTATTAAGCATCAACTGAATATGTCTGCTCGATTTTTATCAAAACAATCTCTTGGTGATAAATTTTCTTTCGGAATTAGTGAAGAAGTCAATGTGATGGATATAGAAAATAATAATTTTTTTAGACATATTTTGCCTCCAAATATAAAGGAAAAAATAACTTTATTTTCATGGGTTAAAATATTTGGAACACTTTTTAAAAAAGGCATGTGTGTCGCTGTAACATACAACGAAGATAATTTACCTATATTTGGTCAAATAAAGTTTGTGACTTATAGCAAAGAATTAAACAATGTATTCTTTCTTTTGACTATGTTTCATACTATAGATTATGATGAACATCTTTGTAGCTTCGAGGTCGATAAAAACAATGATTGGTTATTTGTTTGTTACGACGATCTTATTTCATATATGCCTACTTATTGTAGAATTGGAGCGAGAAGTACAGCTACATATATAACATTTCGCTATACATTAATATAATAATAAAATACGTTTATTATAATATAAATTCCTTTTCTAATATATAACACTTTAAAAATATAATGTATATATAAATTACATACAATAATACATACATATATTATTGTATATATGTATGTATTATTGTATGTAATTTATATATATATTATATTTTTAAAGTGTTATATATTAAAGTTTATATTCTATAAATGATTGTTGTTATATATTAAAGTTTATATTCTATAAATGATTTTTATACCACATTTTATAGAGTAAAGGTAAAAATATGTACTTTATGATTTTTCGATTATTGTGTTTATTATAATAAATAAATTTTCATAATAGTTTCCCTTTCTTTTTATTTGAAAAAATCCAGTAAGAATATATAAGGATATATAATAATATCTCTTAAAACATTAATATTATATAAATATATAATAACTAAGTATTTGGATAGACTGTGGAGTGTTACAAACAATTGGGATATGAAAACGCCAACACGATATAAAGCGGATCTTATAAGTGCTTGATAATATTATATAATATATGAATCTTACAATTCTTAGTATCTAATATTTCGTAAGTAATCTAATAATTCGATGTTCATGAAACATTATCTTCATATCAAAATTATCTTGAAATAATATTTTTTGCAATAATTATTTTTATAGGATTTAAAAAAGATGTTTTACGAATTATTAGATTGCATTGGCAATTTAATAATGGTACTACGTACTGTTCAGTTTGGAGCTGTGTTTTAAAGAGCGTACTATTATGCAGTGAGCAGTTAGCCTGAACTGAGAATTGTAAGATTCATATATTATAATATTATCAATCTCCAAGATTCGCTTTGTAAGTTGGTATTTTCATATCTCAATATTACAATCTGTATACAATATATAATATTTCTTAAAACAATATTATATAATCTGTATATAAGAGGAAATTTATTCCTTAAAACAATATTATATAATCTGTTTATAAAAGAAAATTTATTTCTTAAAACAATATTATATAATCTGTATACAAAAGGAAATTCATATAAAAAACAGCAAAACCTGAACTGTAAATGCAAGACGAAATTATTCTAACTATTAGAATATTGTGCACAGAATATTTTCCTCTTAATTTCAAAGGATTCCTCTTGAGGCCATATACAAGAATAAAATCCTCTAAGATTTAGCGGATTCCACTAATATCAAAATTATTTTTTTTTGAGTGAGCAAAATGACGAATCGAGACCAACTCCCGTGTATATACGTATACATCGACGGTCCTTTTGCTACGTGACACTATTAGATAATAATAA
>NW_012044174.1:0-320 GCF_000956235.1 Wasmannia auropunctata
CGCTAGGTTGTCGTATCCTGACACAGGCTCTCTTGAGAACTGTGCTTCAGCCGCACGGGTGGACCCAGTGGAATGTGGAGCATCGGATCCACTCATCCTTGTAGCTGCGTTGGATGCCATCTCTACGTACTTGTTGGAGGGAAGCGGCGACGTTGCGGCGTCCGCTGTTGCTGTTGCGTTGGCGTATGGTGGAGACTCGAGACGTGGACGTGTGTCACCGACGGGATCCTCTTCCTCGAATTCTGCGTCGAGTATCTCCCTGATGAGGTTAGAAGTCATCGTGGTTGTGTTGCCAATTGGGACCGTGACGGGTCTCGGCA
>NW_012044175.1:0-321 GCF_000956235.1 Wasmannia auropunctata
GCGCGTATTTGTTATTCGCAATTGTTGTTAGTCGCAATTTGTTATTCGCCAAGTTGTTATTCACGAATTGTCGAATGACGAATGTATGATGTGCATTCGCAACAATAACGCGCATTTAGTGCAACTTCAGAGACAACTTCGCGTCACGAATTCATCGCGAAGTTGTCTCTGTAGCGACAATGAATTCGTAACGCGAAGTTGTCTCTGAAGTTGCATGCAAATGCAGTTTACTGCTTTCGAAAGAGTGAATCTTTACCTTCAATTTGTTTTTTTGTTGAGTGTTGTACGATTTTTTTCACCGAGTTATTTAACATTGAAGCA
>NW_012044176.1:0-2402 GCF_000956235.1 Wasmannia auropunctata
TTAGTTATTTTAACAACTTGTTTTTCTCAGTGCGGCTTCTCAACAAAGCTACTTTGAAGGAGATAATATTAATTTGTAGTTTGACTGTTAATAAAAATATATATAAGTCATTACTTTTTAGACAGACACATCTCATATGAAATTACAATATATAATATATATTACAAGATTATAATCCATTATATGGCAGGAAGATTAATGTTATTGTCATATTATATTTTGTCAATTTCATACTGTTTTTAGATTTTGTATGATCCGATTTTATACTTTCCTTGGAAAAAGTTGGTTTTTCTGAATATTGTCTAAATCGTCAAAAATATGAAAAAAATGTTTTAAATAAAAGTTTTTTACTGTTTCAAATGTGCTTTATAATAGTGTATTTGAATTTTTGCAAATATTATATTTTACATCCTCATCTTTTACTCTTAATTTTCAAAAATTCAAATGAACTGAAATGAACTATTGTACGCAGTAGAATTCGTAAAACGTTTATTTAAAACATTTTTTCATATCTTTGGTTTAAACAATATTTAAGAAAAAACATTTTTTTTCAAGGGATGGTTTCACCCTCTTAATGTGCGAGAAAGCAAACATAAAAAAATACATGCCTCTTGTCTATATTTTAACATATTTAAAGCTTATTAAAATTAAAGGAGGACATTTGGCTGTGTTCCCCTATACTTAAAACCTAATTTTAATACTTAAAATATTTATAGAAAGAATAAAAAAAATATTTTTTACGAAATAACCATAATTCCACCAATAATAATAATTCAAAAAATAGAAAAAGTCCAAGTAAGTTTTCCACGAAAATCACAGACATGTCTGATTCAATATGATAAACATTTTAAACACTATTATAACAAAAAGAAATTAAGAATAAAATATGCACTTTGGAGCCAACGTAGTTATTATTGCGTAAAAAGAATATCTTCATTAGATTAATAAAAACACAAAGAAATCGCATACGTTTCGACCATTGGTTTGGGTCCTCTTCACTGTGGAGAAAAGTCACATGATAACAGTTTTTTAGCTGCAGAACGGTCCAAAATCAGCAACAAATCCAATAATGATATAAGTAAACATATATGCAAATTGCTCGTCAAATCTTACGCAAAGAAAACTTTTTTTGACATTGTTACGTCAAAACATTAATAGTCAAGAAATAAAACAGAATAAATTGAAATGTATATGAACAAACTTTATAAAATGAAATAAATTAAATTAAAATACAATGAATATAATATATTAATATAAAATATATAGAATTGAAATAAATACAGTCAACGAGTAAAACTAAAATGTGCGAACTTACGTAAAACGGTTAGAAGAAGCAAAAACAGAAAAACATACATTTCCATAGATGTGGACTGTCTCAATGTTACGAATAAAGTAAGACGAAATCAGTAGAGGGATACAAATACAAATGTCTCTTGTCTTATTAATAAAGAATCGACACAACAAAAACAATTTTTGGCTATTTTGAAAGACCATTAATGATATCGGAATAACATGGATCAAAAAGCTCGATATCAGTCTGTAGATTTAAACCGTTAGATTTTCTTTATATATATCATCTCTGAAATTAAGCGTTTGTTGAGATGAGCTTCTCCATCCAGTATAGCAATATTATCCCAATCGAAATCGTGTGAAAACTTTAATCTAAATTCTGTTATAACGGAGGATTACGTGGTGTTTCTATTGATATAATTTTCCAAAGATAAATATGATAAAATGTAAAATGTAAAATGTAAAAAGCAAAGTAATGTAAAGAATATAAAATGTAAAATGTAAAAATGTAACAAGGTAGAAACGTAATATAGAATGTAAGCTGTAAAAGATAGAAGAGTAGAGAATAGAATTAGGAAAAGGTATGGAAGGATGAATATGGAGAATATTTATGTAAACTAAGTCCCCTTCTTGACTAATTTATGTAAAGCTGAAGTGAATAAATTTCTATTCTATTGATATGGTTTTTATGTTCCGAAATCCTTTGTTTGAGTAATCTACATGTCTACTCCACATATGATACATCACGCAATGCAGACAATTTATTCTATAGACTACGTTGGACATGGTCAGAAGGATATTCTTCTGTACTTTAATATATTTGCACAATTTAATAAGGCCAGTAAAAGCTAAATCTACAGTCAGATTTACATTTTACTCGTTGACTATACTATATCTAGTTTAATTCCATATATATTTTATATTATATTTATTTCATTTTATAAAGAAGGATGTTAAAAAAGGCCGATTTTGGTCCCCAAAGATGAAAGTAAAAACAATAGTGTTTTTTACAGGTTTTAATCTCCTGAATACGATAGAACTATTAAAAAGTTCGTAGCGCTTGGGGAACACCTTGAAAATTGAGCATAAACACAGATCGGAAGAGCACACGT
>NW_012044177.1:0-529 GCF_000956235.1 Wasmannia auropunctata
TGTAAACAGAACTATTGTCACGACACGAACGTCGTGCTCGAACGTGATTATGACGGACTTAAAGACTGACCGCCCGCGGCTTGTCGTTGCGCGTACTTATTGCTACGCGTTGCCGCGTCAGCGCTCAGCATTTTGATAATTGCATTGCGCGTTCTCGGTACGTCGCGGTCAACGTCCTTCGAGTTATTGTAACGATATTGCTTATTTTACGCCTTGGCTATTAATTGATTTTCACAATACTTATTGTTGTTGCGGGGGCATCGGCCTCGCGACAGTATCACCTCCACCTCTATCCCCCCCCCACCCTCACTGTCACCCCCAATCCACTCCAACTACTTTAATACACCCCAAAACGTCCTGATACGTTAAAACACATTTTTACGCACGTACGATAAAAGTTACTAAAAAAATATGTGTTGTCTGCATAAAATTATCTTTTCGAAAGAAAGTGAAAAAGTAAAAAATTAAAGCCAATTTGCAATTGTCAATAAAATCAAGAGATATGTTAATAAGGTGGCAAGTATATGCG
>NW_012044178.1:0-617 GCF_000956235.1 Wasmannia auropunctata
TATTTGTTTCTTATCTATTTTATTACATTTTATTTTTGTTTTATTGCATTTTATTTTTTATTTTATTTGTTTTATTCTTTATTTGTTTATTTAATTGATTTTATTTACTTTACTTATATCATTCCTTATTTTTGTATTTAATTCATTTCATGTTCTATTTCATAATATTTTTTATTTGATTTGATTTATTTTTTATGTAATTTTATATATTTATTTTATTTTACTTTATTGATAAAATGGATCGTATATATCATTAGTAGTAAAACATGAAAGAAACAAAAGAGCTGTGAGAGGGCCATGAAAGAAATAAGAAGATATAGATAAGAAAGCCGTGGGAGAGACAAGAAAGTCATGAGAGAGACAAAAGAGAGCCGTGAAAGAAGCGAGGGTACTGAGAAAGAAACGAGAAAATTGTTAGAAAGCCGAGAGAGTCCTGAAAAAGAGGTAAAAGCCGTAAAAAAGAGAAAGTCGGAAGAGAGATGAGGGTTCTGAGAAAGAGACGAGAAAATTGTGAGAAAAACGAGAGAGCCGTGAGAAAGATAAGAAAACTGTAGAAGAGACGAGAGAGTTGTTGACGAGAGAGGCGAAAGTATCGAAAAAGAGACGATAGAATTGTT
>NW_012044179.1:0-825 GCF_000956235.1 Wasmannia auropunctata
TCCCAAGCTCAGTATCTCGACAGTGGAGCAGGTTCCACGAGGAGCTTCCCGCCGTTGAGACTATATCGGTGCCACGATGGTTCGGGGGTTCTTCGAATCCCGCGGACTTCGTCGAGCTGCACGGATTCTCGGACGCCTCTACAGACGCTCTCGCCGCTTGCGTCTATCTCAAGGTTCGCGACGGCGAAGGCAATTTCAAGGTCAATCTCGTTGCCGCCAAAACTCGAGTCGCACCACTCAAGCCTATGACTGTACCGCGGCTTGAACTCTCTGCGGCGGTCCTCTTGGCGCGTCTGATCTCACGGATTCAAAACGTGCTTAACTTGCATCACGCTCCACTCTTTCTCTGGACCGATTCTACGGTCGCTCTCACTTGGATCAAAGGGCCTCCGTCGCGTTGGAAGGATTTCGTACGCAATCGGGTGGCACAAATACAAGACCTCGTGCCCTCCGGAAGCTGGCAGCACATCGCTGGCGAGGACAATCCCGCAGATCTAGCGTCACGAGGAATCACTCCACGCGCCCTTCAATCATCTTCCTCCTGGTGGCACGGACCATGCTGGCTGCTCGAGACCCCTGCTGCATGGCCCGTAACCACGTCGCTCGACCATTCACGGGACGATCTTGAAGAGCGGAAAATCAAGGCGAACGTTGCTCAAACCTCGCAAATCTCAGAATTTTGTCTGATCCCAGATAAATTTTCTACACTTCGGAAGTTACTCCGGGTAACGGCCTGGGTATTACGCGCTGTAGCTCGATTTCGCTCACGCTCATCTCTCGATATCAGCACTCCTCTACTGCCCGAGGAGATATCTCACGCGCTCA
>NW_012044180.1:0-577 GCF_000956235.1 Wasmannia auropunctata
AGTTGAGCGTCCCGGCGACTGGTAACTCAACGGCAATCGCAAGTACCAGCTCTTGCAGTCATTCTCGTTCGCTGCCTAAGGTAAATTTGCCAAAATTTGGCGGACTCTTTTCCGAGTGGATACCGTTCCGCGATCTCTTCGAATCAATGATTATACTAAATTCGGACTTAGCGGATGTTGAACGATTGCACTATCTGAGAACGCACGTAACGGATGAAGCGGAACGGCTCATTATCAATCTTTCGATTACCGGGGAAAACTTCGAGGTCGCCTGGAAGACCTTGAAGGCTCATTATGAAAACAAACGATTACTCGCAAAAGGACACTTTGACAAGATTTTCTCAATAAGACCGCTCGCGCACGAATCGGCTTCCGAGCTCAAAACTCTTCTCGCGACGTTGAAACAGACTCTCAGTGCTTTGAAAGTGCTCGGTGCGGAAACCGATTCTTGGGATCCACTCGTGGTATATCTCGCGGAAAGAATGCTTGACTCCAAGACGCACCGCGCGTGGGAAAGCAATCAAGGAAGATCAACGGCTCTGGATAGATTTCATGATTTCGAGGAGTTTCTCTTGTC
>NW_012044181.1:0-495 GCF_000956235.1 Wasmannia auropunctata
GGTCTTATCGCGCGGAGTGTAGTGAACTTTAACAAGCTCGGTGTGGAACGTCAAACGAAAACGGCCACCGAAGCTCGCCTGAGAATCCTAGACGGCAATTGGGGGAAGTTCCAAGATAATCATGAAGATCTCATTGCTCTTAAAACCGAAACCACCAAAAAGAATACATACTTCGTAGAAGACGTCTACGCTCAATGCGAGGAACAATACATCGAAGCTTCAGGCATACTCGCGGCGATCGTCGAAGAGTTGAGCGTCCCGGCGACTGGTAACTCAACGGCAATCGCAAGTACCAGCTCTTGCAGTCATTCTCGTTCGCTGCCTAAGGTAAATTTGCCAAAATTTAGCGGACTCTTTTCCGAGTGGATACCGTTCCGCGATCTCTTCGAATCAATGATTATACTAAATTCGGACTTAGCGGACGTTGAACGATTGCACTATTTGAGAACGCACGTAACGGATGAAGCGGAACGGCTCATTATCAATCTTTCGATT
>NW_012044182.1:0-478 GCF_000956235.1 Wasmannia auropunctata
AAATTTTCGATCGTGACTTTGCGCAGAGCGAGGCGCCATGTGCTTGCATCATGCGACACATTCTACCGTTTTCAAAAACATGTTTGCGCAAACCAATTTGTGAATCATCCTCATCGATGAGGAAGCGACAAGTTTCGCTGTTTAAAAACGTTTAGTCAGTCTTTTTTTCGCTCTCAGCTTGTCAGGGTGTCCGCGCTCGCAAACGAACCTTGTAGATTGTAATATAAGACAGCAAAATCTGATTTCTCGTTTCCTTTTTCTTTAAACCCGCAAACATTTTGGTCCTTCGAGCCGAATTTTGATATCGCAGTATAGACCTTTCTCGTCGGTTTAAAGTATCGCGGCCACAATGGCATTAAATCTCGATCAGCTAATGGACAACTCCACCTTCATGGTCTTATCGCGCGGAGTGTAGTGAACTTTAACAAGCTCGGTGTGGAACGTCAAACGAAAACGGCCACCGAAGCTCGCCTGAGAA
>NW_012044183.1:0-400 GCF_000956235.1 Wasmannia auropunctata
GCATCAACAAAAGATTCGGGAATACTATATTGGATTTTGACAGTACATGTAGCAAATCGTATGTCATTTCATCCATAACTGTTCCTAAACTTAAGTTGAAATGACTAAACTTGATTCCAGAAGCAGGAATTTTTCCAAAAACGACTCTGAACCATGAATACCCACACGGAACAAAACCTCCAGACGTCCATATAGCCTCCATAGATCCATACGACATCTATCTCTACGATGGAAGTCCGATAGATCTCCATTAGAGATCCATACTACCTCTATGATAGACGTCGCACACAAATCCATTATGGATGTCTATTAGACATCCGTTATGGATGGATAATGCATATGTGTATATATTATATATATATATAATATTTTACTAACAATATATAACAAATAATATTTA
>NW_012044184.1:0-387 GCF_000956235.1 Wasmannia auropunctata
ATTTGGAGTTGTACAAATCGTAGTTTTATGAGAGTTACTTGCCATTACCTCGATGTCGACGATAACTTAAAAAGAAAATCGTGTGTTCTGGCATGTCACCGTATAAAATTTGCTCACACGTACATTGAAATAGCAAAAACGCTATTTGATGTTCATCAAAAATTTATCTGTTGATTATCTGTTGATAAGATTGTAGGAACCGTCACGGATAATGCCACAAATTTTGGAAAAGCATTTCGTATATTTTCACTTGATAAAGATGAAATCGAAGAAGAGCCAGAATATTTACAAAACGAAGATGACATTGTTATATCTGAATTCGAACTTCCAAATAATTTTGACAATGACTTAGAAAAATTTGCTTTGCCAACACAATATAAGTGTATG
>NW_012044185.1:0-940 GCF_000956235.1 Wasmannia auropunctata
CTAGATACATGTATAGAGACACATTTTGTGTATCTGAGCCTGTATCTGAGATACATTCGAATTGGAGTATCTGTATCTGTATCTAGATACAAAAGACAGTATCTGAACTGCTTTTCAGATACATTTTCAGATACATTTTCTCTAGTGAAAAAAAATAAATCTTGATAAATGATCTTCCTTTTTGAAGATCATTTTTTATTTGCCTATTGGCTATTTCTATTGTTTGTGGCGCCACATAGTTTGACATATCCGGCTTGCTGCATCGTGATTGGCTGAAACGAAAAAATCGCGTATGAATGTATGTCCTGCTGTGATCGGTACTGCCATTTTGAAGAGCTTATAAATGTGAACCAATGAAAAGATGTCTACGAGTTATCCAGACTTTATATTCTAGGGACGCTAGTCTATGGATGTAGCGCAGCTAATGCCATCTTCGTAAACAATACAAAGTGATTAAAAGTGGTTTATAACCTAATAATTGCTAAAAACACTGTAAATCAATTTAAAAAGATGTCCGTAAGTCCTGGAATCTTAGATGGAGAACTATTTAAAATAATTTCCGACTCTTCTGAGAGTTCTGAGAAGGAAAATTTAGTTACAAAAGTAATTGCTGAATGTATGGCATGTGGAAATAAGTATAGTGGTGCACTAAATGCAACCGGAAATTTTTATACGCATATTAAGGCAAGTAAATAATTATTATAATTAATTCGTAGTCTCTAATGACTCTAACTATGCAGAGCATTCTGATAACGGTTTTCGCTAATTGCAAATATGGTTTGAAAGTTTTATGATTTTACACAATATTATGTTTTGATTTTTAGTTTGAATCAGAAGGTAGAGAGCTCAAATTGTTAGTTAATTGAAGTTTTCTTAAATTAACAATTGATATACAAAGTAAATGATTGCTGAATTAATGATTTAATAAAATACGTAGTTG
>NW_012044186.1:0-319 GCF_000956235.1 Wasmannia auropunctata
CGAAATGAGAAATTGTATTTTTAGAAATATTTATTTGCTTTAAAAAAATTATATACATGTCCTCGAGTCAACAAAATAAGGAATTGCATTTTTAGAAATATATCTTTGCTTTAAAAACATTATATACATGTACGCAGTGTTGGGTAGTATCTCTATACATGTATCTAGATACATGTATAGAGATACATTTTGTGTATCTGAGCCTGTATCTGAGATACATTCGAATTGGGGTATCTGTATCTGTATCTAGATACAAAAGACAGTATCTGAACTGCTTTTCAGATACATTTTCGGATACATTTTCTCTAGTGAAAAAAAA
>NW_012044187.1:0-827 GCF_000956235.1 Wasmannia auropunctata
TTCGATTCCATTTGTATCCGATCGTGTCCGTGTGATCGGGATTGTTCAATCGGATCTGATCGGAACTATATCCGATTGAGAAATGCTATCGTGTCCAATTGTTAATGGAGGCAATTAGCCCTCACTTGTTTTAACTAGAGACCCTTTAATCAGAGTCGTGAAATAACGAATCCAATTTTGATTGGTGCCGACATTTTTCAGCAAAGACCGGAAATAGCCATGATCAAATGCCATTATCAATTAATATATTATTATTAATTTTTTTATCTAATACTAAATTTCACAAAAAAACACTTTAATATATTTTGATATTTGTATTTAGATGTCCATGTGTCTATAGGTTAATATATGTTATTTTGTAACTACATGTCATTTTACAACACAGCCAATATGGCTAATATAATAGTGTGATAATGTTCGCTATTTCTGGTTTTTGCTGAAAAATAGCGTTGCTCGACCTAACTTTCCTGCGTCATTTCGCGACTCTGATTAGAGGGTCTCTAGTTTTAACTATGTTTTTGTGTATCTTCTAATTACATTTGAAATAAATAGATAAGAAAATAAACTAAAATATGTGTAATTAAGAAATATTTTTTATTAAGAATTTAATTTTGAATCTAAAAACATATACGTACATATACAGGGTGTCTCTTAATAGGTGTATTACCGTTTATGGGTAGATAAAATGGACTAAACTGAATCGAAAAGTCCTCTACCATTTTGCAAAATTCGCAATATTTAACGAGATATTAATTTTTGAATATCGCCGAATGAGCGAGTATCCGTTCGGCGAGTCCGGCCCATCGCCAATACTAGCGCGCGACCAT
>NW_012044188.1:0-476 GCF_000956235.1 Wasmannia auropunctata
CTTATTTGTATTTTACCGTCATTTTGATTATCAGATTATAATATGTTAATATTTATTTAAAAAATATATTTTCATCTTTTTGATATTTGAATTTTATTGATCTGATCTATCACGGATATACATATATATCTCAATGCATATGTTAAAAAAATCCATGTAGATTTCTATGTGGATTTCCACATGGATTTCACATGGATTTCTATATGGATTTCCATGTAGATTTCATTAATCAATCCATATACAATCGGCAACCAGATCGGTGTACATACAATCGGATCCATGTGCAATCGATTCCGTATCCAATTGGAACGCCATGTGTTCGATTCCATTTGTATCCGATCGTGTCCGTGTGATCGGGATTGTTCAATCGGATCTGATCGGAACTATATCCGATTGAGAAATGCTATCGTGTCCAATTGTTAATGGAGGCAATTAGCCCTCACTTGTTTTAACTAGAGACCCTTTAATCAGAGTCG
>NW_012044189.1:0-673 GCF_000956235.1 Wasmannia auropunctata
ATTTATTCAGATCGTTGGCATTTCTACGTTATACATATGTAACTATATATATTTTATATATGTACAGAAACATGACTCTTTTTTTAATCTCGCGTTAAATCGTACGATTTCTACGATCGTGTATGCGCGCGCATTTATCAGAGCAAACGATCGCGCGAATACGGTGAATACGTATAAACGCGCGGCGCTCGTATGTTTTTTTTTTCGCACGGCTAAAAGTATATATGTATCGCGTTATTCCACCGCGTAATCCGAATCGTCATTCGCGTAGTCGTCGTCTCGCGGATCTTCTGGATCATCGTCGTCGTCGTCGTGATCCGCTCGCGGTTTGTCTCGCGCGCCGTGATACTGATCGTTTCGCCTAGTAGAAAGATCGTCGTCGTCGTTGTAATCCGCGTAATGCCTCATTCGAACATCATGGTACTCGTTGGCGTCACCACGCCTGTCAGGGCACTCGGACTCCCTTCTGGAGAACTGTCGTACGATGATCGGTTCCTCCAGGATCATATCGATGAGCTCGTTCCGCGTCTTTTCGCGTAGCCACCTCTCGAAGCAATCTTGCTCGTTTACGCGGTCAACGCAGACCTTGGTTGGCCTGTACGACCCCAGTCGACGATAGTGTTTTGCCAGAGCCAAGCCCGCCGCGGCCATGTGCTTGCACGGACCGTGAACC
>NW_012044190.1:0-1007 GCF_000956235.1 Wasmannia auropunctata
ATTTCAATTTCAATTTTTTTAATATCATCTTCGCGTGAACCGCGTGTAACACGTACCTACGATTATCCTCGCGTGCACGCGTATCGTCGCTCTCTCGCCATACGCACGTATTACGTATCTACAAATATATATCGATTGGACAGGTCGCGAGAGAGGAAGAGACAAATTTGATAACCCACGCGCGAGCGAGCGAGCGAAAGAAAGTGATTGTCCCGAGCTGCTACAGATGGCCTGGAATGATAGACGGGGTTTCTCGTATGTAAGATTTGTTACGTGCCCGTATATATATATGTACGAGTGCCGTGTACAAAGCGTCATGTGGAGTACAAAGTTGGATAAATAGAGATATTCAATGGCCATTCTCATCCGTGCGCTCGCGCACGATCGTGCGACTCGGCGCTTCGAGTTTGTTGCCGCGCGGAACCTCCTCCCCGCATGATTTCTCAAAAGTAACGGATAGAAGGGCATTTGTATCTCTATTTATCCTACATTTTGCACTCCACCGTATACTCCTCTGCAAAAATCAGCCAACGATTCCACGCGCGCGGTACGCGTGTGTGTATGTATCGCGCTCGACGAGCTTTGAGAAACGTGGAGACAGAGAGGTCATCGCGCGTGGCGAGATGGTACTCTCGGCTTGTGCTCCCATGCATTATATATGTGTGTGTATGTTGCGGGTGAGAATCCGCGCGACATGGATCACCGATGCTGCTGCGTTTGCTAGACGATGGTCGGTATACTCTAATTTTGCGACGCGTCGAGGGTTTTTGTGCCAGGAGAGGAAGGGTGATGAAACGACGTCGTATATATATACGCGCGTTTTGCATTTATTCAGATCGTTGGCATTTCTACGTTATACATACGTAACTATATATATTTTATATATGTACAGAAACATGACTCTTTTTTTAATCTCGCGTTAAATCGTACGATTTCTACGATCGTGTATGCGCGCGCATTCATCGGAGCAAACGACCGCGCGAATACGGTGAATACGTATAAACGCG
>NW_012044191.1:0-484 GCF_000956235.1 Wasmannia auropunctata
GTATCGTATTGTCGCATTTGCCGCATCGTATCTCACCCGCCATTACTCCGCGCTCCAGGAGAAAATCCAATAACTTTTCTCGATCGTCGCACAGGACGTGGAATTGGATGGACGTCAGAGTCATCACGCGCGCTCACGATCGGCGGCAACGTGAGCTCGCAACGAGCTCGCGAGCGTCGTGCTGCTGCTGCGCGTGTGTGTGTTTGCGCTCGATGGTGACATCGTCGTTGAATTAAATGACGAAAGAAAATGACGCGACGTTTCCACGACGACGCGCGCGAGCTTTCGAAGTTAGCGCCGTTTCAGAGAGACGGATCTATATATATACGTATACACGGTAGAGTGCGATCAGCGCGCGCGAGCTTTCAAAATTAGCGCCGTTTCAGAGAGACAGATCTATATATACGTATACGCGGTAGAGCGCGATCGGCGCGCGCGTTTATCTGGAACATGTATCGCGCGGCGTTCTCCACGATAACGCATA
>NW_012044192.1:0-629 GCF_000956235.1 Wasmannia auropunctata
TGACGCTGATGATAAGTGGTACGGTGGCACGCGAATGGTCGCGGTGCCTCTTTGAACGGCGCGTCTGGACAGCGTCGTAAGGTGCGTCGCGCGGTGTTGAAAAAAGAAATCGATTTGATCTGAGAGAGAGAGAGAGAGAGAGAGAGAGAGAGAGATTTGAACGCCCGTGTCGGCCGATCGCGCAGCACTTTGCGTTTTCGAAACAATGATAATTAAATGACTCTCTATCTCTCGCCATTCGCGCTTGTACCTTTGGCGAAATTCTCGACTCGAGATGCACCGCGTGTAAATATTGGCTCCGGAAGGGAAGGGGGGGATGCCTGATCGCGCGTGTACCGTACGCACGCTCACGCGCCGACTCGACGCGAGATTCCGACGCGCTGTATTTTTTTAGAGAGACAGAGATCACTCACCTGTCGACAGAACTTGAACCAACTCACGATCGTTTTGCTGGTCATGCCAGTCTCGTCGATCGCGTCTTCCTGACGCGGATGTCGCAACGTCAGGAAGCAGGCCACGATTTTGCAAGCTTGCGCGATATCGAGACGAGAGTGATCGAGCCATGTTCCCGCTTTCGCGCTCCGCTCGTAAGTGCACTGCTTCGAGACGCGTTTCTTGTGCTTGTCCTT
>NW_012044193.1:0-357 GCF_000956235.1 Wasmannia auropunctata
TAAACTAAGTAAGTATGAGTAAGGCAGATGGGAATCAGCGTGGTTATTGGTACGCATTAATTTATTTCTAAGAAATTTTCTTTATTCTAAGTCAAACGTTTCGGCTATTTTTTAGCCATCTTCAGTGACGTATAACAATAAATTTATATTTAAATATATGATTTTCGCTTCCTAATATCCTAACATAATTTCGCTTTTCGTATCTGCATATGTTCATCGACGTCTATTAGATGAGGAAGTAGTTTGAAGTACCTTCCGCAGCTTTCAATGCAGTTAAGGGTTGCATGTTTGAGCTGTGTGTCACCCATTAAAGTCAATGTAAAAATTGAATTTTGATTTCAAGGATTATGCCAAAGA